>NW_019417160.1:156501-157908 GCF_000390285.2 Anoplophora glabripennis
ACAAAAGCCAAATTGACTAAAGACGGTATAGCCATATACCCAAACACACCTAATGACCACAGACTATTGACAAAGACACTGACAGACAAAGGCGAGGAGTACCACACCTTCACCCTCAGCGAAGAAAAAACGCTGAGGGTGGTGATACGCGGAATACCTGCGGGTGTTTCGCCAAGTGAGGTCCAACTCGACCTCGCAAGACAAGGGTTCCCCGGCGCAATAGTGCACCGCATGGCGAGCCGTCAAAATAAACAGGAAATGCCCCTGGTCCTAGTTCAGGCCCCACAGGACCAGGAGGACATCCTGAAGGTAACCCGCTGCTGCTCGCTCGTGGTTCGAGTAGAGCTGCAGCGAAAGCAGCGGGTTGCCACACAGTGCCACCGGTGCCAGCGTTTCGGCCACGGCCAGACTCGGTGCACAGCTGAGCCAAAATGTGTAAAATGTGGCGAAAACCACAGCACGCAGGTCTGCAAAAAGGCCAAAGATACGCCCGCCAGGTGTGCAAATTGCGCCCGGTGACCACCCCAACGACATGCCCCAACTTTTGTTGGGATTAATTTTGACTTTCCACCTGTTGCACCAGGTTTCAAGTTGGTCTAAGGAGTTTTGGAGGAGGGAGACGGAATATCTAGGATCTACGGATTGGGATGTGATTGTCAGGTCGTCGGCGTATAAGTATATGTTGGTGTTGGGGGGATGTGGGATGTCGGAGTTGTAAATGGTGTATAGGTGTGGGGACAGGACGGTGCCCTGGGGGACACCGGCCTCCATGGGACGGGTGGTGGAAAGGGAATCTTGGATTTGGATGCGGAATTTTCGGTGGTGTAGGTAGGATTTTATGAGTTTGGTAAAGGATATGGGATATTGGTTGGTGAGCATTTTCATCAGTAGGCCTTCATGCCAAACCGTATCGAAGGCCTTTGCGACGTCCAGGAAGACAGCACCAGTGTACTGTCCCCTGTTGAAGGCCGCCGTGATGTGCTCGGTAAGGCGAAGGATTTGGAGTTCAGTGGAGTGATTGGGTCGGAAGGCGAACTGCTCGTCTGGAATGACTTGCAGTTCTTGGGAGTGGGTTCTTAGACGGGTTAGGATAATTTTTTCTACCACTTTGCTCATAGCCGGGAGCAGGCTAATGGGCCGGTAGTTGGATGGGATGGTGTGATCTTTGTTGGGTTTTGGGATAAGGATTATGTTTGCTGTTTTCCAGCGGGTAGGGAAGTGTCTAAGTCTGAGTGTTGCTGATGAGTTTGTCGAGTTTTTGGTGTAATTTAGTGGTGTTTTCGTCCGAAAGTTTAATTGTTTTTTGCAATCGACGATTTGCTGTGTCATGGTTAGTATTTGTTGGTATTGTGGGGTGTTTTGTTCTGTGTGTTCGTGTATTTGTTGTTTTAGCGTCTCGTTTTCATG
>NW_019417161.1:0-17275 GCF_000390285.2 Anoplophora glabripennis
ACAGCTGCACAGTTTTAGGTATTCTTCTGCTGCAGCAAATTCTAGACTTTCATTGGTGTTTAATGCGTGACGCCACTTGGGTTTCGTTTGGCGTGCACCAGATATTCCTCTGCTGCAGCAAATTCTAGGCTGTCATTGGTGGTGTCAATTGGGGTGCGTTCATTCGGATCCGGGTAGTCCTCCTCTCGGCACAGGCAAATAAGCGTACGCGCGGGAGAAGTCAGACGATATCTTTCCGTTAATTTAATTGTGATCGTAATAAATTTATTAGAGATTTTGGGTTTGTATTCTTAAATTGGAGAGTAATTCAAGCTCTATAGCGTGTTCTCGTAACAGGCAGGAATATCTGAACTATATGTGACATGAATTTTTATAAAACGAAATCGAAAGAGTATGCTGATAGAAAAATAGGAAATGATGATATGGCCAAGAAACTATTTAAGACAAGTATTAGAAGCTCGAAAACTAAATTGTAGAATATATTACACGGACGAAACATGGATAAATGAACGTCATACGGTGACAAAAGTGTAGCAAGATGATTATATTCAAAGCAAACGGCAGGCATTTCTGGAAGAATTTTCGACTGCATTAAAGTCACCTTCTGAAAAGGGCGGCGCCTAATAGTAACTCATAATTATTTGAAGTACAGCAGGATTTTTAGAACAGGGTTTACTTGTTTTTGAATCACGACGAACAGGAGACTATCATGAGGATATGAATAGTAAAGTATTTGAAAAATGGTTTGAATCTGTTTTGCCACATATGGTACCTGGTGCTGTTATTGTAACGGATAATGCACCCTATCATAGTCGACAATTAGAGAGGTTGCCAACGTCAGCATGGAGAAAGACGGAAATTATAGACTGGTTAAAATCGAAAAAGATCAAATTCGACAAAGCAATGATTAAACCAGAATTACTGAAAATCACGGAGAGAGAAAAAGGCCAATACATTAAGTATGTAGTGGATGAAATAGCTGCAGCTCATGGAATTACTTCGCTTGCCACCCTACCACTGTGAACTAAATCCCATTGAGTTAATTTGAGCCCAGATAAAAAATGGAGTGGCAGGCAGTGGCGGCTCGTGACATTGAGAATAGGTGAAGCATATTGATTGATTCACTAAAAATTAAAAAAGCGCCGCAGGCGAAAATTTTCAAATTTTCAAGGTCAAACGGCTTTAAATGAATCTGGAAATTTTTAGTTGCAATATTTCCGAGAAACTGACGTTCGTGAGAAGGATTTTCATTTAGATTTTATAAAAAATAGAAATATTAGTTCGGCTTGTGGACTTCCGCGAACATTAACGCACACCATACATGTATGCTCCAAAGAAATTTTGTGGTTACGACAGCCTCGCGTGACTTTCCCAAAATTGTTAAATCCCCCCTTATTCCACACGCCCGACTTTACACTCATAATTAAACACAGCATATAGAAATACCATTCATTCCGAACGTACACATTGTCTTTTGACTTCCCCTTTTTTCCATATTGAGGGAATAAGGCACAGGTCTCGCAATTTCAAAAAACCTTTTTGTCCTCAATTTTCCATCTGGAAAATGGCGTTTCCAATAAAGTACATACTGAATAGGAAACATTTCTACAATGATTATGCAAAATAATAAAAACAGTTATAATCGTGCACTGGGCAACGCGTATCGTATACACCGTTTAAAGGAAGGCGATGGGCGATGGCATGACAATGCTGCAGCTGCTTCAATATACGCGTCACTCGTTCCCCCACGCCGTAATTTTCCCCCAAGTAGGCCGCCTCGTTACTATGACAACCGCAGTAAACAACGCTTCGAAGAGAAGGGAATTCAGACTATTTGGATCTGCGTCACTTGCGTATACTAAACGTTGTATGGTACAAGGTTGATATTCGCGCTCAACGAAGGCAATGTTTTTTTAGAAGGCGTTCACCGCGCAACTATTTTGTTTATTTCTGCGTATTAAACCAACAAACAATACATTTTCGATATAGATCCTAAAATAGATAGATAGATAGATACCTAAATTATAAAATTTATACAAGATTAAAAATAATTTTAAATAATTTTAAATTGCAGAACCAAACGGAAATTTTAGGTGAAGCAGTGCGTCACCTGACGAGCCGCCACTGGTAGCAGGAAAGAATACGATATTTAAATTGCAGGATGTAAAATTACTCTTGCACGAAGAGATTAATCTGGTTACAGCAGAAACATGGAGTAAATGCATTATGCATGTCCACAAAGAGGAACAACGCATGTGGGATCTAGACACGTGGTTGGTTGAACTACTGATAATACTGTTTGGAGATGATAGCAGCTCTAGTGATGATAATGATAGTAAACTAATGACCAGTAATGTATATGTACATAGTGTAGTGTATAGTACAACGTATAATAAGTGTAGTGTATTATACAATAAGTGTTAATGTGTGACCATTCTAGTGAAGTGAGTAGTCAGAACGCGACGTGGGCAAAAGAAATGCTCCGCAAGGCAAAACAAAAGCGTGCGAACACTTTATATCGCGTTGTCGGTGACATACTGTACCCGCAACACGTTGTGGTTAATTTGCTTTACTCACTGTTCGAAGAAAAGGTCTCTACATGCATCGTGGGCAAATTACCATACCCATAATGCGTTTCGAACAAAAAAATCGCGCAGTGGGCGATGCTATTGCGAATAACATATACAAATGTCGATGCAGGCCAGCTTTACGATCATGTCCAATCTATACCCTGGAATAATATTTTCGACTTAAATAATATCAATGATAAAGTGAGGTTTTTTAACGAAAATATTACTGTTTTAATGGACTTACATGTACCTCTAAAAACTCGAATTTTCAACAAAAGCTATAAACCTTGGATTACAGATGATATTAAAGAGTTAATAAAAATTAAAGATAAGGCATTAAATAAATTTAAAAAAACGAGAACTTCACATGNGGGAAGCTAGGGCATCCGCGGTAGCTGGCAGGATGTTCGCCACCGCAGTTGGCGCACTTTGCCGGGGTCTCGCGCTTCTTAGTGCAGTCTGCAGAGTGGTGACCTTCGCCGCATTTCACACACTTGACAGCTGCGGTACAACGGCTCTGCGCGTGACCGAAGCGTTGGCAGCGATGGCACTGCGTCCGCTCGGTTCGCCCTCTGCGGTTCCACCCTGACGACTAGGTGGCAGCATCTTGTCACCTTGAGCAGGTCCTCTTGCTCCTGGGGGACTTGTACGAGTACTAGAGGCATGGGGGCTTTGTTCCTACGGCTCTTCATTCTGAAAACAGAAGTTATTTTGAAGCCTTGTACTTCGAGATCAGACCGAATTTCCTCGTTGGAAATTCCGTCTGGTAGCCCTCTGATCACGGCCCTTAGCAGCCGCTCGCTTGGGAGCGAGAAGGTGTGAAATTCCTTCCCCTCATCGGCGAGGACACGCGTTAGGCGTCGATAATCATCAGGCGTTTGCGGGTGAATGGCGATGCCTTCACCCGTTAACCTGGCCCTGGTGTAATTTATTTTTCTGTTGGTCAGACTCCTGCTGACCTCAGTCCACTGCTCCTTCTTGCGAAGGATGACAGGCGGTATCCTCTCGGCTTTCTCGGCAGGGGCCGCGCGCTCTGATGCCGTCGCTGGGACCTTCGCCTGTTCGGGGACAGGTGCTTCGTTCTCTTTTGCTGGCTTCTTTTTAGCCTTGCAGGGCTCCTCCTCGGAACCCGACGAGGTCCCTGGCTTACCTCGCTTTACCCCTTTTGGGGTCTGTTGTCCCTTGAGGGCGTTTAACAGCTCGGCGTGCTGTTCTCGAGACCTCTTTTCAAGGTCGTCGAACGCCTTCCTCTGTTGCCTCAGCTCATCTCTGAGGTCGTCGATCATTTGCCGTAGTCTGGCATTCTCTGCTGCCAGCTCACTCTCACGGCTAGTTGTCTCCACGACCGACCCGGGGGTGCTAGGCCTGCTGTCGCCGGCTTCGCTGCCACTCGAGCGGTCGCTTTCCATGGGGGTCGGAGATCTCGACATAGTGCCCTCCTCCCCGGCACCCGAATCTGTAAAATAAATGCCGGCGGTCTTTCTGCCTAGGCTGAGATAACGTCGGTCGTTAGTAGAAATTTTGCAATATAAAATTGCCGAATTCTTTCTACAAAGTGCCTTAATAAAGGCAGAATATTACTTGTCTTGTAAAAGACAGGTTTTGTGGGGCTTCCACTTCACTGTTCCTCGCACTAACACTCACTGCTGCACTGCACAAACTACGTCCGCACATTTCGGCTACTCGCTTGGAACCTGAACTCAAACTCGAGATCGTCGAGCTTTTATATGTTTTTAGTGCGGTACACGTAGGCTCCGCCCCGTGCTCGCTGTTAGCACCGCGCGCTCCCATTGGTCGGTGTCCGGGATATACTCCCCGTCGCGTTCCTCGTTGATTCACTTCCTTTCCAGGCACGCTCGAGCTAATATAACATAACAATACCATACCGCGCAGCAAACATGTAGGACATCGACAAAACGACTTAAATGTGATAGAGGCTGTTTTAAATTTAGTCGAGGAGCAGCCTACTATTTCCACAAGAACAATTTCAAGGCGACTGGAGACATCACAAACCAAAGTTTGCGCGAGAATTCACTAAACCCGTACCATTTTCAAAAAGTTCAAGCTTTAGAACCAGCTGATTTCCCCAATCGTCTTGAATTTTGCTACAGTTACAGCTAAATCGAAGTGCAGCAAACGCTAACTTTATTTTTATTTTTAAAACAAAGTGCGCTGGACGGATGAACGCTGTTTTACTCGTGCTGACATTTTAAACAGGTTAAAAAAACATTACTTTCTCAAAAACAATAAGTACCTACATAGGTTACACCAAAGTTTATATTTACACTAAAGTTTACATTTATTACGTAAACTTTGGTTATACGCAACTGCATATTGAATAATAAATTGAAATACTAAAACTGTGTATTATTTAACATAATAAATTATAAAACGTTAAAACGTTAATAATATTAAAAATGACAAATTGTAATAACCGTACATTGGAAAACAATGATCCCTAGTCCATTACATTCAATTTTCCTTTGACAATAGACCGACAACTTTTTGCTCTACTTTGCATGGAATACGATCCTACTACAGTTCGTATTAGTCTAGGAGCCAGATAGGGTTCCGTTTACTAGCTATAAAAATAAAAACTTTTTACAGCCAATTAAACATTTAATTTGTTGATAACAATTTTATCATTTATATTTATATTATATTTATATTTTATATTTATCATGCTTTCAGATGAGTTATGTTATAGTGACCACGGGAATATTACAGTAGCTGAAATTGCTGATCATGAGTAAATTTTTGTGACTATCAGTGGGGTGGGGATTTCTAATGTTTGTATGAATCCTATTACTTACCGGGATATAAAAAAAAATGTCGATGCAGGCCAGCTTTACGATCATGTACAATCTATATCCTGGAATAATATTTTCGACTTAAATAATATCAATGATAAAGTGAGGTTTTTTTAACGAAAATATTACTGTTTTAATGGACTTACATGCAACTCTAAAAACTCGAATTTTCAACAAAAGCTATAAACCTTGGATTACACATGATATTAAAGAGTTGATAAAAATTAAAGATAAGGCATTAAATTTAAAAAAATTAGAACTTCACATGACTGGCTAAATTTCAAATATTTAAAAAATTTTACTACTTCTACTATCAGACGTGAAAAAAAAAGCTTTTTTATGTTTTTCGGAATCAAGTGCAACTAAGACTTGGAAAAAAATTAATTATTTAAATATTTGTAATAAAAAACCTAATATAGAAATATCACCTGAATTGTCTAATGCGAATTTAATAAATAATTATTTCGTAAGTTCGGCTGCAGCTAACAATAATACAAATAATCTTCACTATTATGACTCTGTTAAATCAGACATATCCTCAAAACTTAAATTCAGAGTTACTACTGAATGTGAAGTATTTAAGTATTTACTTAAGATTAAATCTAAAGCAATTGGTTGTGACGGAATACATATAGATTTCATTATTTTGTGCTGCCCTTTTCTTTTAAAATACATTTGTCACATAATAAATTATTGCTTGGAATTTTCAGTTTATCCCCATGCTTGGAAAATGTCAAATGTTATTCCTCTTCCAAAAAAAAACACACCTAGAGAACTAAAAGATTTAAGACCTATTTCTATTCTTCCTGCTTTATCTAAAATTTTAGAGTACATTGTAAAAGATCAAATTATGAATCATTTAACTATTAATAACATACTGCCTATTGAACAGTCTGGTTTTCGAGAGGGACATAGTTGTTCTACTGCTTTATTAAATGTCACAGACCATATTTTTAGGGCTACAGATTCTGGATTATGTTCAATTTTAGTTTTACTCGACTATTCGAAAGCATTTGACACAATTAGTCATGATATTTTGGAAAATATTTTAATGTTTGCTGGTTTTGATATATCTGCAGTACAATTTTTTTCTAACTATTTAGTAGGCAGACAACAAAGGGTAGTACTTAAAAACGATCCGTATCCTTGAGGCATTATCGTTCCCTAATTTTCTAAAGCACTGTAAAATTCAAATGTATGCAGGTGATACGCAACTATTCTATTCGTTTCATCCTAATGATATTCAAAACAGCTATATTATAATTAATAGTGAACTCGAAACACTTCGCTGAATTTCACAGGAGCACTCTTTGCGTTTAAACCCCACAAAATGTGTTACTATGCTTTTTGCTAGTCGGGTGAAATATGCCCAACTATTACCCGAGGTTAATATAACTGTTGATAATGTTCAGTTAGAAGTTAAAAATGAAGTTAAACTTTTGGGTCTTACTATTGATAGCGATCTTAGATTCAATAAACATATATCAAACTGTGTAAAAAAATCCATTATTAATTTAAAAATATTATACAAATCCTGACATATCTTAAGTGAAAAACTAAAAATTTTACTTTGCCAGTCTATGGTTTTATCTGTGTTTAATTACGGTGATACTGTTTATGGTCCATGTTTAGCTCAGGCGACATCTCAACGAATTCAGAAAATTCAAAATTACTGCCTTAGATTAGATATGGTATTAGAAAGAGAAATCGAGTAAGACACAAGCTAATGAATACAAAATGGTTGGATATAAAAAACACTCGTCTACATCACAGTGCTACTCTCTTTATGACTATCATTTTAAATAAATCCCCCCAATATTTGTACAATAAAATCAGATTCCGAACTGACGTTCATAATTTAAACATCAGATTTAAAGGTAATTTAACCCCTCCTTCACATAAAACTGCAACATTTGAAAGATCGTTTAGTTACAATTTACAACGCCCTACGGTTGCCTCTCAAATCGCTGTCTGTCAGTTGTTTCAAAAAAATATATAAAGCCTTTCTTTTTAATTCTCAATAACTAGTACCTAATTACACTCATATAATTGTTTCGTTTGCATATCTATTTTGTGTGATATCGTATTAGGTACTTTTCTTTCTACTACACAGCGTGTCCCATTAGTGCGGGAAAGTCCAATATCTATGTTAAAATGAGGAATATATGGATTTTTCTTTTTATTGTGTTGCCACATTTCTCGGAATGTACAAATTAAAAATATATTCAACTATACAGGGTGTTCCACTTTTCCGGGACAGATACCAACTTTGGTTTGTTAAATGGAAACACCCATTTTTTATATTTTTTTCGGATTCTACATAAAAAATAAAGGGTACTTTGTGTAGAATAGTTCTATTCAAATATTCACAGTTTTTGAGATATCTCGCTTGAAAGGTTTTTCTAGTCGATATTGGTTGCTTACATTTTCTGATACTGACAGGTTATACTAATAGCTACTAAGCCCATTTTTTTATCAGATGTTTAGTAAGGATGACTCTTCCGAATCTTGCTCCAAAAACTGGCCTGCGTTATACAGGGTGACCAAAATATCATGTCCAAAATTGCCAATTGAAAAATTGAAAAATCTCGATTTTTTAAATGCAACGCCCTGTATATTTTCATACCATGAGATGCAGAATTAAATTCTCTAGAACTTTGCCATATCTGCTCCTATACCAAAATTCATTAGTTTTTCATGAAATCTCATTTCTATGAAAAAATGCGAAGTTTACAAATAGCTTATATGTAAAATAACTTAGTAGGCTCCTGTCAAATGATAATCTGCAAAATTTTCGATTCACATGAGGTTTAATAGAAAAGCGACAGTAATAATTGTGAAATGAATTATTCTAAAGAAGAATTAGTAAATAAATAATAGAATAATTAGTAAAACTCATGGTAACTGTTTATTGGCAAGTCGTATTTACCAAACTAATAATCCAGATTTACAAAGATATCCTCGTACAAAGTGCAGTGAAGTAAAACTGAAGGAGAGGTTTGAAAGAACAACAAATACAAATTATAAGAAGACAACAAGAACACATGCATGCAGTCTCCAAAACAGTAAATTAACATCATGCATTTCTAACAAAAGTAATAAAGACCTACTTAAATTAGTAATTAACAGGTAACCGCTCAAAATGTCTGGCATTTTTCTATAGACATTGAGCAATTCTACGACAAAAATTGCTTGACACATTTCGCAGCATTTCCGGAGTTAAGGTCAAAAAAGCATTTCTCATCTTTGCCCGTAAATCTTCTACATCTATCGGAGGAGTTTCATACACTCTGTCTTTTATATAGCCCCATAAAAAAAATCAAGACAAGACAGGTCTGGGGATCAGGGAGGCCATGGAATTGGCTACCTATCCACTTATCTGGATACAAATCATTTAAGTATTCTCTAACCTGAAACAGTTTTTCTATGAATTTACATAACTTACATAATGTGAAAACTTACCGCCAGTGTGGAATGTGCAGGGGCACCACCATGTTGGAACCACTGACTGTTTAAGTCATCCGGAGGGAGGAATATGTCCCTGCAATTGGAGCAAGTCGTTTTGTAAAAATTGCAAACACCCATTACCAGTTAAGTTTCCTTTAAGAAAATGTGGTCCAATGACATATTCTCCGCATATTCCCGCTCAAACGTTGACTTTAAAGCGGTGTTGATGATCGTCTTATCTTATTAATCTGGGATTATGATCGGCGTAATGGTGATAATTATGTCGACTCTCTCGATCAGTATTGGCAAAGGATGACTCGTCAGTAAATAACACCTTTGAAAAAAAATTTCATCTTGTAGCTTTATAGTTGCCCACTCACAAAACTGTACTCGCTTCTGAAAATCTTGCTGTGTTAAGAATTGGTGATGCTCAGAATGATAGGGGTGGAAGTTGTTTTTCTTTAACGTTCTATTAACCACACTTTTGGAAATACTAATTTCATCACTAATTTCTCTGACACTTGTAGATGGATTTTGGACTGCACATTCCAAAATGTCAATTTGACTATCCTGATTACCACATGCGTGTGTTCTTGTTGTCTTCTCATAATTTGCATTTGCCGTTCTTTCAAACCTCTCCTTCAGTTTTACAAAACACTTTGTACGAGGATATCTTTGTAAATCTGGATTATTAGCTTGGTAAATACGACTTGCCAATAAACAGTTACCATGGGCTTCTCTTCTTCTATTAAACCTTTCTTTCTATTAAACCTTATGTGAATCGAAAATTTTCCAGATTATCATTTGACAGGAGCCTACTACGTTATTTTACATAAAAGCTATTTGTAAACTTTGCATTTTTTCATAGAAATGAGATTTCATGAAAAACTAATGAATTTTGGTATAGGAGCAGGTATAGCAAAGTTGTAGAGAATTTAATTCTGCATCTCATGGTATGAAAATAAACAGGGCGTTGCATTTAAAAAAATCGAGATTTTTCAATTTTTCAATTGGCAATTTTGACATGATATTTTGGTTACCCTGTATAACGCAGGCCAGTTTTTGGAGCATGATTCGGAAGAGTCATCCTTACTAAACATCTGATAAAAAAATGGGCTTAGTAGCTATTAGTATAATCTGTCAGTATCAGAAAATGTAAGCAACCAATATCGACTAGAAAAACCTATTAAGCGAGATATCTCAAAAACTGTGAATATTTGAATAGAACTATTCTACACAAAGTACCGTTTATTTTTTATGTAGAATCCGAAAAAAATATAAAAAATGTGTTTCCATTTAAAAAACCAAAGTTGGTATCTGTCCAGGAAAAGTGGAACACCCTGTATAGTTTTAGAGATTTATTTTAATATTTTACAAAATCTAAAATTTCATCAGCACTAAATTTATCCGTCATTCCAACAAGACGAATACGAGGGTTAAAATTCATAGCATTCTTAATTTCATACTTGTTACTGAGTTTTTCAGATGCTAGCTGTTTAAATTTAGACATCCGAATCTTCATGACATCCAATGAGGACTTCACCATTATTAACATTTTTGACGCCAGAAATTTTTATTTCAGATTCCACAGGATTAATATGTTGTAGTATTTCAAATTTAGTAAAATTTTTCTGCTGTTTATTTTTCGGCCTAATAACAACAGCCGATTTTGTTATCAAAACAGAAGAATACCTACAGTTTTTTATCACAGGATTTACTAATATTCAAAAGTTCGTCAAACTTTGAGTTAGCCCATTTTATAAAATCGTTTTTGACAAACGTGGACATTTGATAGACTTTAAATTTGTCTTCATTAGATTTATAATATTCCAGGCATGCAGAACATTTCCAGGATAGACCAGAAATTTTATTTAAACTTTTTAAACCACATTAAAACAGGATGCATGGAATGTCTTGCCACAAGAACCATCACAGACTATCGTTTTCCCGATTATTTATAGACTTCCGGCAAAAACTGCACACTGGCTCATCCATTAGACATCAGATTGAATAAATAAATGTATAAAATTACCACACTTATGTATTTAATAAATGTAATACATATAAATCTATTCAAGAGTAATGGAGAGGCGCCCAGTCAGTGTGACAGTTCACAATATAATAGTTCGTTAGAATATTCATTGAGTGTCCAACATACCAAAATTCATAATGATACATTGTCGTTTTGGAAATATTTTGAAAAATATGATCTCCCGAGTCCCCTTTTGGAGGGGTGTAGCTTCCTTAGGAAGCATTTTTCGACCCTTGTTTATAGGAAAAAATAATCTTATTTTTGATAGTAGAATCTACAGCTAAACTATTGCACACTAATTATAGAACACCCTGTATATACAAGAAATAAACTATACACAAATAGAACTCAATAAATAATTGCCTTATAAAGCAAGGGTGTAAGTCTCACCATTTTCACTGTCTGGCTCGTATTGGTCGGCTGTTAAAATCATATATTTACGAAATCTTTGGTATGCTTATAACAAATTGATTCAAATTTGGTGTGGTGTTAACATTTGCACATGTGCATAATTTACTGTAAATTTTACAAATTTTTGTAGGTCAGTGGTGTAGAAATGGGTATTAAAGTGAGATTTTTTTACCCCAACTTATGCCAATGACCTAATAATCATTTGAGATTCATTTTTAGATTCCGAGGACAATACTGCATAAATAAGGTATACTTGTTGGAAGTCGGTATAGTGTAGCGTTTTACCGCAAATTTCAGTTGAATGGAAGACCGTTCTTCTGATAAGAAATTTAGTTTCTTAAGGATAGGAAATAAATTTTAAATTAATATTATTCTAATGTCACGCATTAACTTCAGAATTCAAAACAATGTTACATCGGCGAAACGACTGGTAAATTCTAAATATAATCTCTTGTGTATTATTTATTGCATTCGTAATGTGGTAAATTCCCCCTTTGAGCTCATTTTTTTTTGTTGCACTACAGTGCAGTGGAAAGCATATTCAATGGCACCTCCTCTAAAATTTCATTTGTGCTATTCTGAAGCATTATAAGTATCCTTGCTCATTCAAACAGATAAAATTTCTTTAAAAAATTGCACCTATATATTAATTTTAAATCTGCGCTGTGCGTCCATTACACTATCAGTACTAACGATTGACATGAAAAAAAAAACAACCAACCAATAGACTTATCTATCATCAAGAACTGTCATTTTATTTTTAAGATCTTATGCCATTTGCATGATCTTTATTTAATTTAGGGTTACAAAGTTACAAGTCTAGTTATCGAAAATACAATCTTTACACAGAAAACAGGTGGCGACTCGCCGGTGGTTCTTTATTAACTGATTCAATTGGCTCTTCTCCCTCAAGCATCGCGTTGCCGTTAACGACTGCGCCGTGGGTCATCTGAACATCTGTTATATTCTCCCCCCTTGGATCTGAAATCGAGAACGATGAGGAGCCAACATGAGGTGGTTTCTTATTTTTTGGAGGTCGTCCCCTCTTCTTTAATACTCGAACGGGTTGTTGGTCGACCTGACCAATGAATGGGGTCAATGAGGAAGAATGATTACACCACTGGGAGTGTCCCAGTGGTGTAATACCATCATAACTAATTTCATAAGTAGTAGGAGAAACCTTTCGTGTTATGGTGTAGGCTCCATCACGCTTTGGATTGAATTTTGATGTGATCCCTCGGGTTGCTTCACTAAGGAAATGCATATTTACCAAAACCTTATCTCCTAAGTTGAATGGAAGATTTCTTCTGGTAGCATACGCGTATTGTTTACGTTTATCCTGTTTTAATTCGTTGATATCTCGTGATTCCACCCAAGTATCGGCTATTCGTTTGAGGTATGGAGTAATTTGTGGTATAAAATTCTCAACTTGGATAATTTGTCGTAGGTCATTCTTGACGTCATCCAAAGTTCTCATCTCCCTTCCGAAAGTAAGAAAAGCGGCGGTATGGCCAGTAGTCTCACACAATGCTGTATTCATTGCAAACCTTATCGCCGGTAATTTTGTAGTCCATGTGGTATGTTCATTACCAACTAAAATAGCAAGTCGAGTTTAAGGTCTCTATTTTTCCTTTCAACCATATTGGCCTCGGGATGGTATACAGGGATAAATGACTGTTTAATGTCTAAGCAATAACAAACTTGCTGCATGATATTTGATACAAATTGTACTCCATTGTCACTAATTATTTGCCGCGCCAGACCATAACGAAGGAAAATTTCATTAATCAGTATATGCGCACATTCTTCAGCAGTAGCTCGTTTGAGCGCAAACAATTCTACCCATTTTGTTGAGGTATCTTCTATGATAAAGATCCATTTTTCTCCTGTAGGTGTTTCTGGCAAAGGTCCAAACAGATCGATCGATAGGATTTCAAATCTTTGGGAATAGATTGGGGTTTGTAACAATCCTGCTGGTTTCTGATTAGTTGCTTTATATCTTTGGCAATCAGGACAATTTTTCACGTATTCAAAGATAAATCTTCTTATTCCGGGAAAATAATATCTTTTTACGATGCGTTGATAGGTACGCTCAGCACCATAATGGGCAGCAGTAGGGTCATCGTGATATTCTTTCAGAACGTTGTTTCTTTCATGGGAGGGAACAACTAACTGAGCTTCTTCACAATCATCTTCAGAGGCATATCGATATAAGACACCGCTCATCATAATATACCCTCGATCAGTCCATTTACTGAAATCGCTATTCTGCACATCTTCAAAGGCATCAATGATTTTTTTCAGGTCCGGATCCTTCAATTGTTCTTGACGTATATCTGTTGCTGTTCGTCTTGGTAATTCTATGGTAACAGTACATACGTCACATGTAACATGGTTATCGTGTACACAAGGAGGTCTAGATAATGTGTCGGCTATAACGTTACGTTTGCCAGATAAGTAGTCAATTTTGATATCATAGCTTTGGATAGTCAATGCCCAACGAGCGAGCCTGCCCGTCGGTGACTTCAAAGATAGCAACCATTTTAAAGGTTGGTGGTCGGTTTGAATAGTTATAGGTGATGATTCAACATAACCACGAAATTTAGATAACGCATACACAACTGCCAGAGCTTCTCTCTCAGTAGTGGTATAGTTCATTTCAGGTTTGGTCAATAGTCTACTAGCATATTCTATCGGATGCTCGTTATCACCTTCACCTTGGATTAGTACTGCTCCCAATGCATATCCACTAGCATCGGTTCTAATAGTGTATGGCTTTGTTTCGTCACTCTGCTTCAGGACTGGAGCTGTTGTCAATTTCTGCTTTAGAATGTCAAATGAGTTTTGTTCAACATCGGTCCATTTAAATGACACGTTCTTCTTAGTCAGATTACAAAGAGGTCGAGACAATTCTGCAAAATTCTCTACAAATCTGCGGTACCATGAGCAGGTCTGCAAGAATGATTGTACGTCCTTTACATTACGGGGCCGAGGAAAATTAGATATGGCTAAAGTTTTCTCTGGATTTACTTGGATAGCACTTTGGGTGATTAAATGTCCCAAACATTTTACGCTTTCACACTCGAAAACACATTTTTTCCGATTTGCTCGAAGTTTAAATTGTCGGAGTCGAGCTATCACAAGTTGCATGTCTTCAATGTGCTTTTCAAAAGTTTCAGAAAGTGCAATAATGTCATCTAAAAAAGCTAGTACTAACACATCACCAAGTCCGCGACGGAAATGGTCTATTAATCGCTGGAACGTTCCTGGCGCATTTTTTAAACCGAACGGTAAACGTAGATAACGATATGTGCCAAACGGTGTTACAAAAGCTATTTTATCAAGAGACTGTTCATTCACTTTGATTTGATGATAACCAGAACGTAAGTCTATAGTGGTCATGTAAAATGTTCGTTTTGTGGCATGTAGTAGATCGTCCATGCGAGGCAGCGGGTAACTATCACTCACGGTTACCGAATTCAAGCGACGATAATCGATACAAAGACGTGTACCACCATCTTTCTTTGGAACGAGCACAACAGGAGCTGCCCATGGGCTCTCGCATTCCTCTATTATACCTTCCTCTAAAAGCTTATCTAACTCACGTTTCAAGACTTCATTCTTCGCAGTAGTCATCCTGTAAGGTGGTGTGTTACCACCTTACCAACTCCCTATGTTCTGCATAGGGAGTTGGTTCTCCCCCCATCTCGAAGATATCTTGGTTTTCTTCCAAAAGTGCGTTTAAACGATTGCGCTGTTCATCAATAAACATCGTGCCTTCATCTGACCTGAGGTTATCGAACGACGAAATTTCAATCTTTTGACAATTTGGTAAAACTTCAAACGGAAGTTTGTTCTTTATATCAGGAGTATCAGTAAAATGACAAATTTTATTAGATATATCAAGAACAATCTTTGCATCTTCAATGAAGTCAATTCCCAGTAGAGTAGAGGTATTCTCGGCATCAGGTAAAATAATAAAATTGGTTGGTATCGTGTGACCCTGCAGCACAACATCAACACGTGTCACCAAAACATTATTCCATTTACCACTTCCAATCTGCTAATTTAATAAAAACATTTTCCTGTTTGAAAGATTGACCTTTCTGTTTCAAGATACTATACAAAGATGAACCTGCAAAACTTTGTTTTGCGGCCGTGTCCAAAATTGCAGTGCCATTGGAACCAAGAACACTGATGTACAAATAAGGGCGAGGTCGTGGACTAATCAAGTCATCAATCATTACTTCACAAAAATCTAAAGCATTAGATTCAACAGTACGACAGGTGGGACAAGTTGCTCGAACATAACCTTGTCTACCACAGCCGTAACATGAAAAACTTGGAGTCAATGACGTAGACGGTGCAGGTGCACTCTGCTGCTGCATAGTATTTCCTGTATTCTGGGTCGATTGAACTGTGGTCTTATCTGTCACTGGTTTGCTCGAGGTTTGTGACACACTACCGGAGTCCTTTGCAAGTAGTTTACGACACTGGTCTTTGGTATGTCCCAAATTCTTGCAATATGCACAGCGAGGACGTTTGGAACTGTCTTTGTCGCTAGAATCCATGATTTTATCAAAGGTTTTATCAAAAAGTTCCTCAACTAATCGCGATTCTGTTAGAGTTTCATTAAAAGTAGTTACTTTTTCGCGGGGCACTTTTTCTCTAATCCGCTTGTGAAGTAAACCGTACACCATATCTATCTGAACCTTTTCAGATAAGTCACCTTGAGGTATGTTTGCAAGTAAAGAACGAGCTCGACAAATAAACACATCTGTGGAAGTCTTTAAGTCCTGTTCATGTGCAAATAACTCACGGTAAACACGATACGGAGCTTTTTGTTGGCCAAAAGTAGTTTTCAGCAAGGTTACGGCTTCACTCCACGTCTGTATGGTGCCTTTAACTCCTTGAAACCATGTTGCTGCAAAATCATCGAGTAACATTGGCAATCCTCGAAGAGCATTCGCATCCGAAATATGTGTACAGTCTTTATAAATTTCGATAGCATCAATAAACGCGTTCACATCCGAATGTTCGTCACCTTTAAAACGGGATGAACACTGTGTAAAATTTCCACTCTGCGATAAGGTAGTTTGCGGTGGTGGTGAATCTTTTCGTACCGTCAACGTTGCAAGTAGTCTTTGAAATTGTTCTTCACTCATTACCACTGGATCTCCCATTTTTGAAACTTGAGATTTACTACGTAGCCAGTAATTATGAGAAGACGTCTTGAGACAATTTTGATCGAAAGGAAGAATATGGAAAAACTTACGTTTGTTCTGCCACTTACAAACTCGTACGAACGTTACAGTTGTTGCGTTACTGTGGGTTACTACACTACAAACTTGGAAACTTTCCGGCCTGGGATGAAGCACACTTCACTTCCCAAAACCCTCGGTTCTGTACTGTAGAACTTCTTGAAACTCTCGGGCCTGGACTGTAGAACGTCACGCTACACGCGAGTGAAAAGTTAGCTTTAAACACAATTTTAGTAACCTAAATGATTTAGATGTACTAAATCACGTTAATCATAGAAGAAACACGGATATTTTAGTGACTGTCTGTCCACCTGGTGAAGCAACAAGTCGAAACTCCGAAAACGTATTCACAACGTAGTTGAAGTTTTGGTTAATTGTTCAAAACCGTTAAAACACCGATAACCTAAGTTTTTTAGATGTATTGTAATGTTTTAAAACGAATCGTATTTTGTCCTAAACACTTTAGAAGCAAAACAGTTCACACATTTTCTTTCAGAGTCTAATTTCACAACACTAAATACTCGAAACTTTGCCACGAGTTGGACGCCAATTATGCCATTTGCATGATTTTTATTTGTTTATTTAAGGTTACAAAGTTTATAAGTTTATAGTTATGGAAAGTATAGTCTTTACGCGGAAAACACGTGACGACTCGCCGGTGGTTCTGGATTAACTGATTCTCTCTTCTCAAGCATCGCGCTGCCGTCAACGACCGCGCCGCAGGTCAACTGAACATCTGTTATA
>NW_019417161.1:20862-22874 GCF_000390285.2 Anoplophora glabripennis
ATTAGTGATGGGAGATTTCGAGTGAAAAATCGAGTGGTACTCGATTATTGAGATCACTCGAGATATCTCGAGATGTTTACTCCCACCACTCGAGTGATTATTACCCTACGGTTGCACCCCAAAATGTTAGTGCATACTGCAAATAGTCACTGATTGCGTAACCTTTTTTTTAGAATAAAAGAAAAAAGTGGTTAGGTTTTGAAGTGCGTGAACGTTTTTTTTTTAGCTACGCTTATAAGTAATATATGACTAATACAAACATATTTGTGCGCCGCTGGGATGAAAACGACCAATATCTCGTATCTCGAGTGATCACTCGATTATTAGAAGTACTCGATTACCGATGACTCGATTATCAAAATTGGTCGATTATGCCCATCACTAATTCAATTGGCTCTTCTCCCTCAAGCATCGCGTTGCCATTAACGACTGCGCCGTGGGTCATCTGAACATCCGTTATAATCTGTAATATTAGCTGGTGTTTGTAAAAAAATGGATGAATATTCAAGTCTTATCAGAAGAACGGTCTCCCAATCAACTGAAATTTTCTGTAAAACGATACACTATACCGATTTTCAACAAGTACCTTTTTTATGTAGAATTGTCTACGGAATCTAAGAATTAATCTCAAATGATTATTAGGTCATTGGCGCAGAAGTTGGGGTAAAAAAATCTCGCTTTACTACCCATTCCTACGCTACTGACCTACAAAAATTTGTAAATTTTACAGAAAATTATGCACATGTGCAAATGTTAATACCACACCAAATTTGAATCAATTTGTTATAAGTATACCAAAGATTTCGTAAATAATATGATTTTAACAACCGCCCAATATGGCACACTGAGACGGTGAGACTTAGACCCTTGCTTTATAACGCCATAAACTGAATTTTAACGATGTTACAGTCTTGGAGAATGAAATTAATTATAATAAGCGTGTTTTTTGGAGACAGTTCGTATCAATGAATTTGCAAATGCCTTGAATAAAAATTAACAATTTGAGTAGTAGGCATCTATAGTTTTTTATTACATTTTGATAATTTTAGAAATTTACCTACATCTTTTTCAAATTTGGAGTGATTTACCGCCTCCTTATTAAGTTGGTACTGGTAGTTGGCAATGCTAATTGTCCCTGTTAGGCCATTCTTTAACCTCATTGGTTGGTTGTAGTCAGTTTTGAATATTAGTTGATTTTTTCAAAAAAAACTTAAATTAAGGTATAAAAAATTGGTTCACTTTTCACAGGCAATGCTTCTTTTCAGTATATTGACTCGAAAATTATTTTAAAAATGTGACGTTAGTTATAATTGTTTTTTTAAAATTAATTGTTATGTGTATAAATTTTAACAACGGTTTTTATTTCTCCTTTTTGATGGTTTTCTAATTTAATCTCACGTTTGGTAGTATATAATAAGCTTTTATAACTTATTATTCTAAGCATATTTGTCATTGTTTGTAGATGTCTTGAGAAAAGAAATAAACATTTCCGAAAGCTTGACAACAACACAGTGTTGTTCAATTTTTATATTTGTACAATTTTCCGTTTTTAAACCTGTGATGTTTTTAAGTATTTGTAATAATGACCTATGTCCGCGGCAGTGTACCTATTATGTTGGCTAACTTCAATGTAATTCTCGCATAGTAGTAGTCTGTTTAATTGACTATTTTATAAGAAAATTTTAACTTGTATTCTATTGTAGTTTTTTCCTGATGAAGAAACAAAATATAGTTTCGAAAGCTTGAAAATTTAAAAGAGTGTAATTTTTTTTGTCCTTGGCTGCATCCCCGTCTAAGAAAGAAATTTGGTTTATATATATATACAAGGATGGCCAGAAGTACGGAATAAAATTCATATCTTTTGAATGAGTTATTTTTTTTAAAACGCCGAAACATGTTAACTGATTTTGATTTTTTCCCATCTTTCGGTTATATAATAATTAATTTTTCTTCAACCCCCTAACCCCCAGCTACCCCTACTTTTTTTTTCAAATGGAAACATAAGGCATGAG
>NW_019417161.1:24527-44691 GCF_000390285.2 Anoplophora glabripennis
ATATACATATATATTGTGATAGTTTCCGTAGTAGCACTATAAGACTTTCTTACTTTGGCATGCTTACTCAGCTTCACTGCTTCTTAATCTACTTTATTTTGGCGCCAGCTCCCATGAGCATATAATTTAGATGTAGGATTATATTTTTAGAAAAAGTCTCTGTTATTTTTTTTAGATTGACTCAAGAGCAACTATATTTAAAAAAAAAACATGTCTTGTCTTAGGATGTGGTTCTAAGATATGAATTTTGACTTAAATTTTCTTTCAATAAATAGACTAGAATAATGTTCTCGAAAGGAAATATTAAAAAATTGTTCAGAATTTAATTATTGTATCTCAATATTTTAATTTGTGCAAAAAAAATTCAATTACGATAGTTACGCAAGTATATTGTAAATTTAAATAAAATTTTTAATGTGATTAGTTTCCCAAAGTTTATATTCTAGTAATCAAAACAAGTCAAAACAATGAGTTTCTATACTACCTACGCCACTCCTACTCTATTCCTTAAAATTATATCCTAAACTCTATAATGTTTCGCAATGAATGTTCAAAATTACGCGTTTCACAGTCTAATTATATATTCTTAGTTTATACCTATATTCCACTATCCGTCACTAACTTCTTTTTCTGTCCTTGGCCGCTCGATCCTCGTTCTCGTACATGCTCGTCTACTCCAACTTGTCCTAGCTCCTACTCATCTACTCCAACTTGTTCTAGTTACTGTAGTCCACTTCGGTCCTCACTTGACACCTGTCATTTCTTTTCTTGACATTTGATCTTCTATACTATTCCTATTATGTCTTGTCGTTCTACTTGTTTTATGGTTCTGTTGACTACGCTCTATTTCTTCACTATAACAGTACAATTATAATTTATTATTTGTCTTACTGTATTATCAATTTGATTAATAATCTTCAATGAATTTTTGTTACTGTCAACACTTTTCCTATGCTTCCTCTGTATAACTTTTCCCTCTATGAAATACTTTCTTTCTGGTTAATTCTATTATAAATCTTCTCGTTTTTCAATTTCAAATAATCTTACAATGTCCTTTATTTGACAAATTATTCTTCCTGCTTCTTTTTTATTTATTTTTCTCCCTAGTTACCATTTTTTTTTCATATATCACTACTTAAATTATAAACATATTTCTTAATTATAGTCATACAAATTATTTATACCAATCACATTGTTGCTTTGGAATATATCTACATATTTTTTTTATATTAACTTTACATGAATTATTTTTTCATAAATTTTCTTTCTCTAATGACTTTTAATAGATCTTATATTAACTTCTAATAATTTTATTCTTCCCGTCTTAATTTTAATGATTTCCAGTATTTCCTCCCATTGGTCAAACAATTATCCAAATCCATTATTAATTTTATATTAATTTTCATTAATTGCGATTAACTAACTCTACCATTTTTTTTTATATTTTAAAATCTTTACTTCAATCATTCTACTACAACATCCCCAACAAAAATCCAATATTGCGCCCCGTGATTTCCTGCCAGGGGCCTTTTTGAACAGCAGGCTGCGGCGCACTCGACGTCCAGTCCGCGGTCCGACCGCTATTCATTAAATAACCGCCGTGTCGTGAAGCATGATCGTAATGACCGACCATATTGACATGGGCCCTCGGTGGAGACATCGGAAGTTCGAATCGAGCCCCACGTTGGGCGCCATGTCGAGGAATATGATCGTTTGTATCGGCCACGACGGCATGGGCCCTTGGTGGAGACCTCGGGAGTTCTAATCGAGCTCCACGCTGGGCGCCATGTCGCGATATATGACCGTTTGTGCCTAATACTTGAGAATTGTGCAGGGAATTTGTAACATGGGCTCGCCGCGAAGACGTCGAAGCAGGACTTCGAGCCCCACGTCGAGCGCCATGTCGTGAAATATGATCTGAATGTTGTGTTTGGTCGGCATGGGTCCTCAGTGGAGGCATCGGGAGTTCTAATCGAGCTCCACGTTGGAAACCATGTCGCAACCTGTGATCTGGGATGTTAGTTCCCTTGACCGGGTTCCGCGGCAGGAACGCACGGAGTTCACGGGGATCGTCGCTATCGACGCCCGGTCGCACTATATTCTCTGACGATTGGAATCTGTGGTGGATATGACCTACAGACGTGGTGTCTAGGACACGAGCTCGCGGGGGAGATCTCGACGAAGAAGGTCGAGCTCCGCGTTGAGCGTCGTGTCGGGTTAGACTTTCTTGATATGGACCACTTAGGCGATGATCGTATGTTCGGGGGAAATCATGAGAATGGACGGGCGACGTACAAGTATTGTTTTGATAAAAAAGGCCGGCTTCGTCACCTATGACGTAGTCGGCTAAGGGGTTTTCGCTTACTATGGCACCCGAACGCGATGCGCATTGCTCCCGCTGGATACCACTTCGTAAAAAAGCTGAATGAACTGTAGCGTCGTCACCGACGGCTAGCTCACGTTCCGAAACACCCGACATCGGAAGTATTCCACTACCGGGGCCAGATCGTGAACCGTGGTTGGACTCATGGGATTCCCCGGACCCTACCAGTTGGTACGTAGGTTGAACCTCGTCCCGAGTATCTGTGGGTGACCCACTTCGTGGTAACTCTTGGTTGCTACTCGGATCCGCGAGTGCGTCGTGAGGGGTGGTCGAGATGGTGCCAGTAACTCGCGTAGCAGCGGACCTCAACGCGTACGGCGCTGTGGCTGCGCCGTGCCGCGTACTTCCGCGAGCCACCATCTTCGGTCCCTCAGACTCTTCGCGGAGCATCGATATAGCGTTGGCAGGAGAGGCCATTTCCTCTTTCACCCCGAATGTCGAGAGATCTTTCGCCGGCAAACAGGTGTGAGGGCAGTTCGTGTGACCGCTGGTCTCTCCGATTTGGGACGAGGTCTCGTCCAGCTCAGTCTTGATCATACTCACACGATCTAATTTATTATTCGTAGTATTACCTTCGAGGGCACCAATCCTCGTAGCACTGGATTTCGTATTCGCGTCGCAGGGGTTCATCTTCCCCGTACGACAATGTCGGAGCAAGCTCTTTTGCTCCGAAAGTCTTGTAGACGTCTTGTAGTAAGCACTGACTCTACTATTAAATGTGGGTCTCTCGAGGGAGCCCTAGAAGTAAGGATAACTTCTTTACTAAATTTGGAAGTACGCCGCCACAATAACGTGCGTACTATTGCTTTGTGCCCGTGGGTCACAAAGTAAATGCCTCGTAGGGGTTTGACGAGGAAGGTTGCCTCGACGAGTGACCGCCTAGAAGTTTGACGAGGAAGATTGCCTCGGATTTGCAGATCTCAATGGAGTCTGAATTGTAGGTCTCGTAGGAGCCTATGTGTGTACTTTGTACCGAGGTGCGGGTCTCTCGATGGAGCCGGCACAGTCGGAATCAAAGTCTTCGTCGGAGGGTCGCAAGCCTCGGACGGTATGCAGGTCTCTGGAGGAGCCTGAAAGTATCGCTGTTTCGTCGCAGGGGGCGATCGAACAGGATCTTCGCCTCAGGTTGGGCTACCTCGGCGGGACGCAGGTCTCTGGAGGAGCCTGGAGTATCGCTGTGTCGATGCGAATGGCTATCGCACAGGATCTTCGTCGGAGGTGGTCAGTCTCGGACGGTTTCGCAGGTCGCAAGTGGATCCTGGAGTTTACCGCTGTTTCGATGCAGGGGGCTATCGAACAGGGTCTTCACCTCAGGCTAGGCTACCTCGGGTGGTTGTCTCGTTAAGCGAGTAGTGGTTGCAAAGCACTATCAATATCACGTCGAGGAATGGCAGCCTCGACGGAAGCCTCGTGAAGCGAGCCTGTGAGCTTGAGCTCCAAAGTTCTTGAGCTTGATGACAGGGTTTTTTCAATCAAACCGTGGAAGATATGTTAAAAGTATATATTGAATAGAATTAACAAACAATAAAGATTCACAAATTAACATATACAAGTTATTTACCATGAATAAGATTTGTTACAAAAGTCAAAAGTAGACGTTCAGTCGCATTTTTGATTTCCAGCAAAAATAATCCATCGTCCCCTCAACGTCGGGACTCGTTCCCCTCTGGCCTCTACGGATAGTCGATGCCGGCGTCTGGGATTTTGGAGTTTTTCCCGGTTTGGGAAAAACTCTACCCGCGGTCTCGGCTTGGGCTGCCGGGCATCGCATCCAACCGCCAGAGCGGTGGAACCTTCGGAAGACGGTCCTTTCGGCCCAAAGACGGGGAAATTGGAAACATCGGTGAAATTTTCCCCGTCTTCGTAAAAGGGCCTACGGAGGTCTTATTACTGGATGGATTGATTTGAAATTTTGTG
Source organism: Anoplophora glabripennis (assembly GCF_000390285.2). Taxonomy (NCBI): domain Eukaryota; kingdom Metazoa; phylum Arthropoda; class Insecta; order Coleoptera; family Cerambycidae; genus Anoplophora; species Anoplophora glabripennis. The sequence goes on from NW_019417161.1 coordinate 28,828, forward strand.
TAGATACACGGCATGACATAGTGCCGTGGTTGGAGGGTTCGACCGAGATCGCGCGGATACTTTCGGCGGCAGCTCTAAAGGCGTGAAAACCTATTATGGCTTACTGGCCGTTAGTAGTCGCACGATTCGGCTCGAATTTGGATATGACAACCACCTAGCGATACTCTAGTGTGGTTGGAGGGTTCGGCCGAGATCGAATGAGCGGAACGGCTGAAAACGCGGAAAACGTGAAATCCGCGTTTCCCCGTATAACGGCGTTTTGGCTCATCCGATTCGGACGAAAATTTAGTAAGATAATGCTAGCGACTTGAGGAGTGCTGCATTAAATTTTGACACCGATCGCTCAATAACTTTTGGAGTTATTGGCGATAGTGTCCTTGACCAATTCGAAAGAGTGGTGAAATTTCTGATGACTATTTCCAAATGTCGTCGTGAAGCGTCCCGAGGTTCGACTGCAGGTTGCGAGAGTAGCGGCAGTGGTCACTGCGAGATCGGTCGCGATGCGGGTGACATTGGAAACATCGGTGAAATTGGTCTTTAGCGCTCTGGAAGCGCTATCGCCGGGAGGATCGATGTCTGAAGAATCTTATAGAGGCTTTTTCATTTTGCCCGGCCGACGGCGATTGATTTTGCAACCGTGGCGGATTTTTGGTTTGGATTGGAAAGGTAGGTGAATATGATTGTTTCGCCTCCTTTCCAATTTAGCGGTCTCCGGCATATCCGTAGGTACAAGATTATGACTTCTATGAATATACGGGGTGTTCTGAAATCCTGAAGCTCTCTCGAAGGGTGGAATACGACACCGTGTCGTATAATGTGAGCGAGCGAACTTCAGATTTCGACTATCTTTCGATACCAAGTTCCAACGCCCGAAACAGCGCTCCAGTGCAAGCTCTCTATGCAGAACATAAAGCCATAGCGAACATATTCCACGACGTTTCTAATTCTAAAGCCGAAGCCGCTGTCAGAAGAAAAAGTAAAAATTTCAACTATGTTTCCAATCCACACCTCAAAATCCAGCAGCAAGCTCCAAGTCCGATTTCTAGTTTAAGAAATCAAAGCACAAGCATTAATTTGCATAATGTTTCTAATTCTGAAGCCGAAGCCGCTGTCAGAAGAGAAAGTAAAAATTTCACCTATTTCAATTTTCACCTATCTTTCCAATACCGATCCTATATCTCATATCATTTCAATCCAAATTCCCTTTGTTAGAGTCAAACCTCTCATACATCCTATCTAAGGGAAAGACAAGTTGTTACAAAATTAGATCGCGTCCTCTCACCTAGCCATGCCTAAGCGCAATCCTACCAGGTTAGCTACATATCGAGCAGAGTCCAGCGTGATAGCGCGAGAAGCATATAATATGTCCAGAAATCCTGAGAGCCGCAACCGAATGGTAAGTGAAGCAACGGGAGATGAGGTACGACGACAGCTGAATTTTGCCTCGGTAGCTCATTCTCAGTCGAGACTTGACACGAGAAGCATCTCTGAGTTGGTCTTCACACTTGTATTATAGTGTTTGAATCGAATAACCTCTCATTGTCCGCTCCTTTAGTGACTAGTAGTCGCTACCAATTTTTAAATACACACAGTGGAAACTTCCCCACCAGTAGTTAGAAAGTAGTAGTAGTACTGAGTATCAGCGACCCTTCGGGGTTCATTAAGGCTGTTCCCCTCAGCTTGTGGTACGGCCTGATCTGCCATTCCACAAAATAGGGAAAAAAGAATTCGTAACAAGTTCTCCTTTACTTATTAATTAAGGGGAACCCTACACCTATCGTTCCACAACGCGAGCCGAACCCGACATCCGCAGAAGCAATCGCGGCCGTGCAGAAACGCTTCCTGCACGCATCCAGCGTGTCCTGGGAATCCTTAGGGATACCCCCAACCACGTCACCATCTCCAAACGGGTCCGAAACTACAGCGTTCGTGGACAATGTCCTGTCATGTTTTGTGTAATATGTTTCTCGGAATATTTTCCAGGTTTTATATCCCCCAATATGTCCACAATGTGTATGTATTTCTTTCAATATTTCTATTGCTAACATTTCGGTTATTAAATAAAGTTCATCATCGTCTAATATTTTCAAGTAAATGTCATCATGCAATGTCGCTTTCCTTTTCTCTTCATGTGTTAATGTTTGTTGATTTTGTCTTATTGTCTGTAGTGAAAATAGTTCTGCTTTATCTCTTAACATATTTACCCCGATTTTAATTTGTCTGTCAGTCTGTCAATTTTTTCTTGTTTATCCATTCTAGTTAATGCATCAGCCAAAATATTGTGTTTCCCTCGTATGTAAATTATGTCATAGTCGTATTCTTGGAGTAAAGTGCCCATTTATGTATCCTATTGTTTCCGAATTTGTTATTTATATATAGATGTGAATGCCTGGTTGTCTGCATGTATCTTGAATTTATTTCCCAATAAATAAAATCTCAATTTAGAAATGCAAAATGTGATACTTGCCAAATCAAGTTCTCCTACACTGTAGTTATGTTCATGCGTCTTTGTCACTCGTGAAATAAAAGAGATAGGTACGTCTTGGTCATTTTGTCTCTGCAATAATACCCTTGCGAATCGATACTTGGATGCGTCCGTATGTAATATGAAAGGCTCCGTGTAAATTGGGTGGAAAATATTTAGTTGTGTCAAAAATATGTCCTTTATTCGTCTGAAAGCATTGTCTTGTTCTTTTCCCCAAATCCATCTGACTCCTTTCTTTAATAATTTTAGCAAAGGTGATTCCAAATTGGAATAATCCGGTATGATACGTTTAATAGTATATTACACCACAAGGGCCGAAAGTTAAATTTTCACGGCCCTGCGCGTCATGACGAGCAGGACCGAGATTTCAACTTTTGGCACGTGTAGTGTATACGATTTTTCTTCGAAAGTACGTTACTAATTTTACTTTTTTTAACTTTAAATGTTGATAAGCATGTTTTTGATGCCTGCCACGACATTTGCGGCACGAGCGAAGCGAGTGCTGCTGGTCGTGGGGACAGGCATCATATACATTCGAAGAGTCAAGTCTTGTCATATTTTTTAAAAATAAATTAATTCCATTTTATCAAAGATGTGCTTATTTTCATTAGTTTAACATATTATATTATTTATTATAAATTTCATAAAACGAAACATATTATAAGCTAAAAACTCTTATTGCGTTTTTTATCGTTTTCATTTTCACTTGAATGATCACAATTATTAATAATACTTCCATAAAAATACAGTTTTCATACTTGATATTAGAGCAGTTAGAAATAATATCTCCACTAAATATACAGTTTTGATAATTCATAATTTGATTATTCAAATTAAAATTTGTAGATAACAATGGTTCATTTTCTTGTTTTTTAGCAAAGACTGAAATTGGTGGTTTTGTCGTAAAATGAGTTGGAGTTGATTGCTTATTATATTCTGTTAGTACTTTTGTTTTTGTCCGTGTTGTAATCGAGGTTATTGGAGGTTCCGGTGTTGTTAACTGATTTAATTTATCAATTGTTACCAGATCATCTTCATTTATTATAAAATCATCAGAAAAATCATCGGAATTAACATCTTGTCCAGTTGATTTCAAATTTTTATTTGCAGTTACTGTGCCACTAGAATAATTTTACTAGTCGATGGTTGTGGATTCAGATGATCATTAGATACAGTAGCATTAGTAATACATTCATAAATTTTTTCTCTATTTTTGAACGAATTTTCGATGTAACCTGTAAATAATTAAATCATTTATAGGTAAGATATTAAAATAAAAATGTGTAGTATCTGAATATTTAACAGAGTATTAAATTTTTATGTATTTATACAATTAGTAAATGATAGGATATATCTACAATCTAATTAAATAAATAAAAAAGTAATCTTGTGCTACTGTAATTGACTTCCATCCACCTAGTTGTTTAAGCATGGTAGTGCTTGCTCCTGAGTTAGACAAAAGCGTTGCACCCGTTCTACGAAAGCAATGACTGTTTTGGATTTTCCAAGTTTAAGTATGCAGCTATAATTTGAGGTGTCTCCCCAATTTTATTCTTGCCAATAACTTGACGTTGACACTTCCCTTTATGATACTGGATAAAAAATTTATCAGTAAATCGATCATCAGGCCTCAGTCGAGGCATGTCATTCTTCGAGTTATGAATAGAAACAAGATACTTATTACCGTTGTTTTCTACATCTTGGATTTTAAGTTTCGTAAGCTCATCACATCTAAAAGCTCCACATATGCCAAAAATGAAAATAACCTGCAATTATTATAGAAATAGATTTACATGTCATGATGAGTTGATTATTATTAATTAAAGTATGCATTAAAAAGATAAAACACTAAGCAATAATTAAAAATTAATATAAATACTAACCTTTGAAGCTAAGTAAACATAGTCTGGTGCATTGTTAATAAATTTTAAAATTTCATCCCATTTCAATACCAAGGACTTTTTCGGTTTGTAACCTTTAGAGTTATTTTTGACTAAAACTTTCAAGTTAAGAAAATTATTTATGTTAACATTGTCTCTTGAATTCAATGTTTTTTTTTAAATTGACCAAACACTCCATATCGTTGATGGCTTTAATTTTTTAGTTAGGTCCTTAAAATACACAATCAAATTACTTTCTTCATAGTTTGACAGTGAAGTTTTGTGTTCTATCTGCCACTTTTTGTACGAGTCGTAAACAAGATTGTATCGATCAACAGACTTCTTTGGCAACGTATCTGTATTTATTATCAATCGCGCTTCTGCATCGAAATTTCGTATAACATCTTCTTCATCTATGGATTCAACAGATGACAACGTATTGTTCATTTTTGCTGGGTTATTGAATTGACTTTTAGAGGTAGCAACAGTAATGACAGCGGTTAACAATTTGTTATAGCGACATAATAAATAGTCCCTAGTTACGAGTATAAATACGCATGAGAAATTCTTTCCTCCCGCCGTTATAGAGGGCGCGCGTGTACTTCTCACAGGGAGTAAATGTTAAACTTTCGTCCCTGCTATTAGGGACGAAAGTACGTACTTTCGACCGAGGTATGAAGAAAAATAATTTACTAAACTCAAAAAACCTCTTAACGTTTTTAAATTGTGTGGAATTATATAATTTTGAATTGCTTCTACTCTATCCTCATCCATTTCAATTCCTGTTGAATTGATTCTATATCCTAAATATATTACTTCTGTTTTAAAAAATTGGCATATCTTTAAATTAATCTTTAACCCTGCTTGGTCCAATTCGTTCAAAACTGTATTAAGATGTTTCAAGTGTTGTTCTTCATTTTGTGAATAAATTAGAATGTCATCAATATAATGTGTTACAAATGCATCATATTTATTTAAAATTTGATGAACTGCTCTTACAAGTGAAGCACAAGTAGACTGCAGACCAAATGGTACAACATTGAAGTGAAATACTTCGCCATCAATCATGAATCCCGTATATTTTCTACTATTTTCATGTAGTGGTATTAATCAAAAGCTGTGTTTCAAATATATTTTAGAAAATAATCTATGGTTTGTTATCCTTCCAAATATGGCATCTATCGCTAACGGAGCCTCATACTGTGGAACAGTATATTTATTGATATTCCGGGCATCCAAACATAAACGTATATCTCCATCTTTCTTTTTCACAATTACTAGCGGATTTATGTACTGTGTATTGCTTCGTGATATAATATTATTTTTTAATAAATTTGTAATTTCTCTTTGTACCTCATTCTTGTAACGATATGGAATTGGGTATGTCTTAACTCTGAAATTATTTAAATTTGTAACTTCCAATCTATGGACGAAATTAGCAGCAACTCGTGTTTTTTTCTTAATCAACTTTTCATACATACTTAATAACTCTTATTACACTATTTTTATTTTTATCATCACAATCTATTTGCATAATATTCATTTTAATATCTTCTTCATTTTCCTTTTCATCAACCATATTCCTCATCAACTTACTTTCATATTCATTATATAATTCATATTTATTCTTATTTACACTTTCTTTCACCTCACATATTCTCCTACAATCATACATATCATCATTCTCACTCATTGCTTCTAATTTCTTTTCTTTATTTTTAACTTCATTATTAAACTTTATAATATTTCCCTTTATATTTATTATTTTATTTCCATAATCTATGATTGACTTATTTTTTTCTAATTCTTCGTTACCCAATATTACATCACATTCAATACTTGGTACTACTAATAATGATACTATTACATTTAATCCATTTAGATCGATAGAGATATTTACCATTTTGCTTGCCTCGTATAATCTTTTACTGTTTACTCCTATTATATTTATCTTTGGAATTTTAACAATTTTCTTTTTTAACCCTATATTATCTTTGATAAATACTTCTTTTATTAATGAAGCCTCGAATACTGTATCAACTAACATGTTTATTCATAATTATCAAATTTACCTACTATATAAATTAATTGATTATTTATATTATTTTCCAGATTATTTTCGTCTCTGATATACTCTCTGGGATGTTCATAACTACAAATGTGTACGACTACTTTCTACACTTGGTCTATCATAACGCTGAAAATTGACTCGTCTGGTATTTGTATTGTCCCTATCATTATTGTTTGACCTGTGATTAAAATTGTGTACATTATTTTGAACGTTATCCCTGTTACGATACTGTCTGTTATTGTAATTTTGCCTAAAGCTAATTATTCTGATTATTATATTGATTTGGCTCATAGCCATTGCCTTGTCGATTGAAACCTTGATTATAATTTTCATTGCGACTTGTATAGTTATTGTTTGTATAATTTCTATTAACATGATTAAAATTACGATTATTGTTACATTGATTAAAATTTTGCCTATTATTATTATGTGATATTCTTTGTGGATTGTTGTATCTTTCTCCTGTTGTATAATTAAAATTTTGCCTGTAATTCGTATCTAGTGTATTATGTTCTGTTTGTCTGTTTATATTTCGTGTAGGATTAGAAATCTTTTGTTGTGCATATGTGTTATTTGTATTCTGTTCTATGCGATTTAAATATACACACAATTGATCCATGTCAGTTATATTATGTATAGCTAAACTCTCTGATATTTTATGTTTAAAATGTCGCGATATATGAAGTACAATTTCTTGTTCAGGCATTGGAGGTGTCAAATATTTTGCTGTGGCATATAACTGTAACGCATACCGTGATAATGCATTATTTTTAGACTCGGTATACTTTCCAAAATATAATTTCTCTCTATCTCTGTTTTGTGCATAATCTCCCCAAAAATAACCCAAAAACTTTCTCTCAAATTCACCCACACTTTTAATTTCATGCTCTTTTCCTTCGAACCATATTGCTCCTTCTCTTTCCATATTTTCTCTAATCAGTTCTTTGATTTCATCAATATCTTCTACGTATTTTAGCTCAAGTTTGATCATCTTCATGAATACCACTGGGTGTATCTTATTTATCCGTCCATCAAATTTATGTGTCAAATTTTGACCAGTGTAACTATCCTATTCTGTCCCATTTGTACCTGTAAATTTTTCCAATTTTCCATTTCTTTTCTTAATTCTTCTTTGAGTTTTTCTATGTCAATATTGGTTTCCTCGTTTCTCATATATACATCTTGTCCTGTCCGTGTAGTAGTTGTTCTAGGAGAGAACCAACGCACTTCAAGGTCACTCCAGGCTGCCACCGGGCTGCCGCCATCCGGAGCCGACACCAGGTCTCCAGCAGCAGCTCCAAGGTCACGCTGAAGAAGTGTCAGTGAGGTGCGGGGGTGGGGGATCTGGATTGAAGAAGAAGAAGCCGGGGTCCGTCATCGGCAATGACCAGGAGGTCGGCATCGAGGAGCGTGACGTCAAAGGCGGCACCAGGTGCGTGCATAAGCAGCGGCGGGGGGCAGCGGGGGGCAGGAACGTGGGGCGGCAGCGGGGTGCCGGCGTGTGGGGTAGCAGCGGGATGCAGGCGTGCGGGGACGCAGCGGGATGCAGGCGTGCGGGGAGGCAGCGGGATGCCTGCGTCATAGCGGGGAGAGCAGGCGGCCGGATACGGCCAGCGATGCTGGAAGCCGGCAGCGGGCTGCGAGGGGCGGCGGCGGCGGCAGCGGTGACGGCCTCTTGGTATCAATCTTTTTGTTATAAGGTAGAAAATATAAGAAACGAGCGCGCGCGCGTGGGTTGAAGATAACAACATGATGATGTAACTTTCCTGGAATATGGTCACAGCTGTGTATGATTAATACCAGATAAGATGTTAATATAAACAAAAGCGGAGGCTTCAGATAAAAATCTACTAAAATTACTCATGACAAAAATATTATTTCAAAAAATAAATCCCATGTCAAATCAACACATATGAGTTGTTCTGTTTTAACGTTTGCTTTGATACTCTCTTGGATGCATAAAAGTTTTATTTTCTAATGTAAACAAACATATTTCTCCAGCTTCATATGAGAACGTGACTATAAAGTAAACAAATTTTGATCATATCATTATTATCACATAAAATAATATTACACCGACAATCGAATATTTACGTATAAATATCAGTTGGGAAAGGTTAGTTTATGCTATTATTAGAGTATCCATATACAGGGTGTCCACCGAAAGGTATGTTTTAAATGGATTTCACATTTGACCTATTTGAAAAAATTATAACAGCTATTTTTTATTGTAGAGGTTGGCATGACTCACGTTCTTGGAAAACAATGATGACGTCATCACCATTTCCGGCACAGGTGTTGTTTTTATTACAGTTATGTAAACAAATGTATGATTTATTACCTTTTTCTTGGAATTTTGTCGGGCTTTTAAGCAGTTATGTAAACAAACTTCAAAGGCGGTATGCGCCATAATTTTTTCTCGGAAATTGATATATAGATGTATTTCTTGGAAAATACGTGACCAAAGCGTTGTTTATATTACCGTTATGTAAACAAATACATGATTTATTACCCTTTTCTTGGAATTTTGTCTGGCTTTTAAACAAGTTTCAACATGTAGCTGTGCTCCTAGCGTGGGAACTTGTAGATTAGCGGGTGATGAAATATTTCATAATGTTGCATAATGTTGTGCAATGGCTTTATCTGTCCAGCGTTTCAGAGGCTTTTGATGCAAAACTGGATATAACCGGAAATAACCGGTTATAACCGGAAATAGCCGAACGCGTCGACTATAAAAGCCTGTGGACTCGTGAAAAGGTCTCATTTGCTTTCGAAATTTGTTCGAGTGCACGTGATTGTTTTGTTTGCTTTTCAAAGTCGTGTTAAACTTTTTTTATTGAAATACAAAATGTCAGTTGCCGAGACCGTGTGTGATGTCAGCTGTAAAATTATTAAACTGACCAAAAAATCGTTGACTCTGTTGAAGACCGATGACGAGATCAACAGACATATCAAAATTATAAATAAAAATATCGGCGTATTAAACGAGGCCATCAAAATTAAAATTCACAAGATTGATAAGAACGAGAATATATTCCGTTTGGAAAACAATTTGGCGGTGCTGAAATATTATCGTGAACAGCTAAAACAACTGAAAATTAAAAATAAAGTGTCCGGAGGTTCGGTAGTGCGTCCCAACAAGAAGAATTTGGTGTGGCAAGATGTGAAATCGTGCTTCAAGAGTCGTGTGCGGTCGGGAATCATCGTGAACGTTAGTCTCAAGGAACCTAAACAGTTTCTAAAAAAATCATTTCGTAGTTTTTCTATAAAAGCGAAGAATGCTTTAAAAGACTCGTTAATTAAAGTAAATTTAGTTTTTGAAGGAAATTTCGTAAAATTAAATGACGGGGAAGTAGATTTAAAATCATTCGGGACAAAAAACGAAATTATTGACCGCAGTACAAATATAAAACAGTGGTGGGAAGACAATGTTGTTCAGCCTATACTACACAAACTAGAAAACTTTGAACATCGTAATAGCGGCTGGACTTTGTTGGAAATTATCGGGTTACGTGTAAATATAAATAATTATTCACCGATTACCGTGGGCTCGTCAACGTACGTTGAGATGCCCGAGTTTATTAAAAACAAAACGTGTGTTGTTAACGTAAAGAATGATGATGAATATTGTGTTTTATGGAGCATAGTCTCTGCTCTACATCCAGCTAAAAGAGATACAGCTAGAATTTCGTCATATCCCGATTTTCGTGACATATTAAAATTTGACGGCATAGAATTTCCTATAACTTTGAAACAAATTCCAAAATTAGAGCGTCTAAATAACTTGGCAATTAATGTGTACGGCATTGATAAGAAGGAAGTCCTACCGGTATGCTTGAGTAAAAACGATAGCAAACGAGTTATAAATTTACTAATGGTCCCGGCATATTCGGTTCAAGACAGCGACAACGATGACGATGAAGCACCTGTTTATCACTTTGCGTGGATAAAAAACATGTCGCGTTTATTATCCAAACAAATATCTAAACATAAGACTAAAAAACACATCTGCAATCGTTGTCTTAATCATTTCACAGAGCAGCGTCTTTTAGATGATCACATAATATATTGCAATTATAAAACAAATACTTGCAAAGTAGAACTACCAGGTGAGCAAGAAAAATTTTTACAGTTTAAAAATTATCGTTTTAAAGAGAGGGTACCGTTCGCCGTTTATGCAGATTTTGAATGCATTTTGGAACCGTGTGACGAGAACAATGATCTAAATTTAAATACTCAAAATGTACAAAAACATACCGCGTTTAGTGTCGCCTATTATCTTAAATGTTCATATGATGATAGTCTCTCGCGTTTTAAATTGTATCGGGGTAGTGATTGCCAGGAGTGGTTCGTCCGGGAACTTGAACATATTGCCGACGAGGTGAATAACATCCTATCTCACCCGAAGCCCATGGAGCCTTTGACTGCCGCGCAAAAATTCGAACATGACAACGCGAAATTTTGTCACATTTGCGAAAAACCGTTTACCAGTTTCGATATCAAAATTATGGATCATTCACATCTAAATTCGGTCTACCGGGGGCCTTGTCATAATTCTTGTAACTTAAATTATACAGACAGTCACGTTATACCGGTCGTTTTTCATTGCTTGTCTTCTTACGACAGTCACTTAATCATACGTCACTTGGCTACGTCATTTGAGGGCAACATTTCACTTTTACCAATAAATAAGGAAAAATATATTTCCTTCACAAAAGACGTAAAGGATACCAGAATCAAATTGAGATTTATAGATTCTTTCCGGTTTATGGCTGACAAAATTGAAAAATTGGCCTCATACCTCGACGACAGCCAAAAAAGAATCACTAAATCTCATTGTGATTCGGAGGAGACTTTCCGCCTTTTGACGAGGAAAGGTGTTTTTCCTTACGATTATCTAAATTCGTGGGAAAAATTAAATGACACGACATTACCGACTAAAGACGATTTTTATAGTAAACTGACTGACGAAGCTATTTCAGACAGCGAGTACGAGCACGCTACAAATGTCTGGAATACATTTAATATTCAAAATTTGGGGGAATATTCGGACTTGTACCTGAAAACTGACGTTCTACTTTTGGCTGATATTTTCGAAAATTTCCGTGAAAATTGTCTAAAAACTTACGGTCTTGATCCTTTACATTATTACACCTCCCCCGGTCTGGCCTTTGATTCCATGCTCAAAATTACTAAACAGACATTAGAATTACTGACGGACATTGACAAAGTTTTGATGATTGAGAAGGGGATCCGAGGTGGCGTAGCCCAAGTGTCGAACCGGTACTCAAAGGCTAACAACAAGTACATGGGTGAGGCATACAATCCGGACGAACCCGATAAGTACATCATGTACTATGATGTAAATAACTTATACGGCGCGGCGATGTCTCTTCCCCTTCCAACCGGGGGATTCGAGTGGGTACCCGTCGATCAATTCTACAACTTGAATATAACCGATTTAGCAGATGATGCTGAAATCGGTTATATTTTAGAAGTGGACATTGAGTACCCGCCCGAACTTCATGAACTCCACAAAGACTTACCCCTGTGCCCGGAACAAATGGTTCCCCCAGGAGGCAAACAATCAAAATTACTGACAACACTTTTTTCGAAAACCGGTTACGTTATCCATTACAGACAATTGAAACGGTGTATTGAGCGGGGATTAAAGATTACTAAAGTACACAAAATTCTTAAATTCAACCAATCGGCTTGGTTACAAAAATACATAAATTTAAATACGGATTTACGGAAACAGGCGACTAACGAATTTGAGAAAAATTTCTATAAATTAATGAATAATTCTGTCTTTGGTAAAACCATGGAAAATGTGCGAAAACATAAAGACGTTAAACTGGTCACACAATGGGAGGGTCGATATGGGGCAAAAAATTTGATCGCGAAACCAAATTTTCACAGTTTAACAATTTTCGATGAAGACATGGTTATAGTAGAGATGAACAGACTCAAAATTAAGTTCAACAAGCCGATTTATGTTGGATTTAGTATTCTGGACCTTTCCAAAATTATACTTTACGATTTCCATTACGATTATATTAAACAAAATTTCGGCAATCAGGCTAAATTATTGTACACGGACACTGACAGTTTAATATACGAATTCACGGACATTGACATTTACGAGAGCATGAAGAGAGACATCCAGCTGTTTGATACATCAGACTACCCCGAAGATAATGCGTACGGTATGCCTCGCGTCAACAAAAAAGTACTAGGTCTTATGAAAGATGAAAGCTGTGGGAGAATAGTTACCGAGTATGCCGGGCTCAGAGCTAAAATGTACTCGTATAAAGTCGAGGGAAAACCCTCAAATATGCGTATCAAAGGACTTACTCGATCAGCCGTAAAACACATTACTTTCGAAGATTTCACGAATTGCCTATTTAATCAAAACACACTGGTTAAAGAGCAGAGACTTATACGTTCCAAACATCACGATTTATATACAATTAAACAAAATAAATTGGCTCTCAGTCCGTACGATGACAAGCGCATAATAAATTACGTCACCACAGACACGATCCCGTGGGGATATAATTTCCAACAAGCAGCGACTTGTTCGACCACTCCCATGGAGTTCTAAGTCGAAATAAATAGCGCGATATAGTAAACGTTGACATCATTTGTCTTTCTACCGTTGTTCGCGATGGCCGACTTAGACATTCAATTGCAATACGAACTTGTTAAAATTTCACAAAAGACTTACGAAGATTTCCTTCAAAAAGCCATTTTTGACGATAATTTTCAATTAATTGACAAAATTCTGGAAAAAATCGTGATTCCCGACCGTGTAATATATTGGCTAGCTTTGCGTGATAAATGTAACATCGGGTTGATGAAAAAAATCTTTGCCAAAAAACTTCAATATGATATATTTATCGAACAACTGCAAAATATTTTCCAAAAGGAATATATGTCTCATATTAGCCTCGATATTTTACGTCAAATTATAAAGAGTCATTATCCAATATTAAATTCATTTAATCGGTATTATTTGGAAAAATTATTGGTCAACGGTGATCCGTCATTGGTTGATCGACATAGTCAATGTTTCTCGGCAAAAAATATTTTTCTAAATTACAAAGAAATCGATTGGTCAATAGATAAGGCCGTTTGTGAGGCCGCCTACTTTACTCAATATAATTTTTTGGAAACTTTGCACCGGGTAATTAAAGAAAATAATTTAATTTTTAAATTAAATGTAAAAACTAATGAAACACATAGGCAGCTGATGGTATGGCTCCAGGAGAACGTCTCCAAGGGTACCAATGGTCAAGGTGTTGGATGGTCATCTGGCCCAGACAGCAGCAAATGGCCATCAAAATTAGTTGGAGATTATTCTCAGACATTATATATGTTACATAAATATTATTTGTAAATATTTTTTTTGTTATTGTATTGTACATAGATATTGTTTTTTGTAAATATATTATATATTAAGGAAAAATATGTATTATTTAATTAATAAATTTATATATTTTTATATTTGTTTTATTTCTCTTTAATTTTAAGTAATAATAAAAAAACAATATTAAATATTGAACAAACGTTAACATACCTTTTAATATTTCCCGAAATGGAATTAGTTTTATAGGTACATCTTTCTCCTCCTTCTCCTCCTCCACTTTATTTGTCTTTAGTATATCCCATACATATGGTGGGACGGTGCACATTTTGCATGTGCATAATTCTCCCTTTAATAATTCACTAACTGTTATAACTTTATGCTCACTCATTGCTGCTACTGCTACTACTAACACACTGAATTGGATTTATATTATCAGACGCGCGTTTAGCGTCTCACTCCCCTCTCTCCCTCCACTACTTCTCTCTCCCCACCCCACCCCACTCACTATTCGAGAAATGAAACACACAGAGTTCAGCAATATTTTTCCACTTTATTTAAAATAAATAAATACAATCATCAAGCTTATCTCTATTAACAATATACCATTTATATATAGCATATACATTCTGCCTAGTGCAGCGTAAATTATTAATTTTATGTCTATTACAATGAAATTTTAAGCTAGATAACATTAAATCTTTTATTCTACTACAGCCATACGGCTCCAAGTCAATAATAATATTATTAGGTAAATGAGGCTCCAGCCATCTCTTTTTCTCCATTCCTTTCACGAGGACAGGCTGATCCTCGTCTAACACACTATCGGATATGAAATCTCCGAGTCCACTGTACGGTAAATTATCCCACGATGACGACCATCTAAGACCGTGTACGTGATTCACAGTCCAGTCGATTTGGATTTTTACACTCTCCCTGAGATGTTTATAGGGAATCTTGGGCTTGACTATTCTATTCACACAGGATTTGTCGTTAATGTTAAAAATGGAAATTTCCTTGCACGTGAAAGCCAATTCTTTTTTGTATTGAAATCCCTGCAAGTCGATTATGTACATAGCTGCTGATGCTAATAAGTGCGAACTATGCTCGTCAGAGGGTTATAGTACACGATCCTATCGTGAATTATAAGACAATAGGCTGCGGTCTCCTTCGGGATATTGTCATTAGTACCGAATTCCAGTCTAATGTCCACAGTTCCCGACTTTAGAACCTCATTCTGACAGGAACAATCGACGACTACCAGAGGAGCCATATACTTGTACGTATATGTAGTTAGAAAAGGCTCGCTATCCTTCTGATAGTATGAATGTTGAAATTGAGCATACATGTCATACAGGATGGCATAACAATTCTTTGAAAAATCCACATTCAAGTTATCGTACGGGTACGAATCGGAATTTAGAAAAACCTTGAAATTGGTCAAATTGCAATGATCAAACTGGCACAATTGTATTAATACTGAAGAGTATTGCAAAAATCATTCAAAAGTATTATGGTTAATGTAGCGAAAACAGCACAAACTCCACATTTTTGCCACAGTCCTCCAGATTGACTGGTATCAACAACATACGGTTCAGTAGCGCAGCTACTTCAAGAATTACAACCCTACCACCTCCATTGTATAATATTCAAGTTGCTATCAGGAAACAAAGGAATTAAAAACACAACTTTTGTTCTGTAAATTTAATCATTAGATGTCCAATTATTCTTCAGTATATCATAGTGAAGTGTAGCAATAGGCGCTTTTAAAGAGAGCGTAATGTCTGGTAGGAAGCCAATCGAAGTAATGCCAAATTCCGTTCCTGAGGACGAATGCTGGGGACCGCCTGAAAAGGTTTGTCGAATATGTCGAAAGCGAGAACGAAACGTTATTTTTCTACCTTGCGCCCATGTGGAAGTCTGCTGGATTTGTGGAATGCATATAAAATTTTGTACTTTATGTTATAAAGAACTTTCAGCAACAGTTCGAATATGATGTTAAATAACTATCCCATATACATCATGTATTACACCTACTTTATGCCAATAAATAGATATA
>NW_019417161.1:46828-75424 GCF_000390285.2 Anoplophora glabripennis
GACAGCGACGACATATTACCGCCAGCCCAAGCTAAATTTGACTCGGTGTTTATCTTCGATGACGTAGCATGCGATAACCAGAGCCCGATACGTGACTATTTCAGCATGGGTCGACATAAGCGGGTGGATTGTTTCTATCTCTGTCAGACTTATACGCGTATACCGAAGCATTTGGTGAGAGACAATGCCAACTTTATGGTGCTATTCAAGCAGGATGATCTCAATCTCCGACATGTTTATAACGATCATGTGAATACAGATATGAAATTCGAGGATTTCAAACACATGTGCTCCTTATGCTGGACAGACAGATATGGATTCCTAGTGATAGACAAGGATAGAGACATTACCAGCGGTCGGCGCTATCGTAAAGGCTTTGATGAGTATATATACCTATAAAGGTGTGTATTATAATTAGTCATTCGTTAGACGTGTATCATTATGGACGCGACCGCTACCACTAATAACATTATCAAAGCCCGAAAGTCCATCAAACGAAAAATGGAGGCTCTCAAGCGTCATGATCAGCTGGTTGAAAAATCTTTTGCACCCATCACGGCCCCACTTCGAACGATTGCTACGAATATCAAACAAGTATCAACACAAACAGTCGCAGCTGTCGACCTTGCCCGTCATAAAACAAGAGATAAAGAAGTTCGAACCAAAGAGTGAGATAGAAGAGACAACGAGTAATGCCGATAGCGATAAATATATGGATCCTGACCCAACCGAGAGGGACGGCGGCATGGAAGAATCCAATTTTGACGATGAATATCTTGAGAAATTCCACGATCTACATAAATTCTACATATCCGGACTGGTGCATGATACTAAAGATAGCTTTGACGTAAAGTATGGCATCAGATACAATCTCGACGAAGATGACTTCTACATCGGAGATTATAAAGTCCAATTCGTTGACAATAATGTGCTAATAAAGGACAGCAAATATAAGGGAACGAGGGGCCTCTTTGAATTGTTGTTTAAGAAGCGTCCACTTAAAATTTACACGAGTGACGATGAAAAGAAATATGCTGACATCATTAGAAATACCAGTGCCAACAGACTGTCTTATTACTCATCTAAGCCGATATCGGGCGGAAATAGCTGGAAATATAAATGTCATAAAGCCGATTCTTCAAAGACACTGACATCGTGGAGGCGGCAGTAAGCTAATGATGAATGTCACAGATAACGCTATCGACTACGTGTACTGGAACGATCCCAACGAACTTGTGGATCGACTTAGGCTTTTAATGGCCTCCCAAGAAGCGGGAAATTCCAATCACGTAAATGAAATGAACAGCATCATCGAGGAGCTTCTGGAAGCCAAATTAATTGCACCACGTGATTAATTATTGATTAGTTTGTGTGGGGTGACCGTTCAGTAAACATGTCAGCTGTAAAGAGGGACATTGTTAACGAATTACATAAGCCTGTAAGAGTTAATTTTAATAGGCGAAAGGTAGTAATTAACGGGTTAGATGATCTCTTTCAAGCCGATCTCGTGGAGATGATACCATATGCTAAATTCAATAAAAATTATCGTTATATACTGGTTGTAATAGATGCCTTCTCAAAGTACGTGTGGACGGCTCCACTTAAAACAAAATCCGGCGAAGAAGTTGCTAGTGCTATGAAAAAGATTCTCGGTACTGATAGTCGAATACCTCGTAATTTACAGAAAGATTTGGGCAAGGAATTTTATAATAAACACTTTCAAGCATTAATGAGAAAATTTAATATTAATCATGACTCCGCGTATAGTAGCAAGAAAAGTTCGATTGTGGAACGTGTTAATCGGACACTAAAATCCATAATGTATAAAGAATTCAGCTTTAACGGTACCTTTCGCTGGTACGATGTTAGATAAAATTGTGAAAAAATATAACAATACCAAGCATAGCATAGCATAAAAATTAATTTTTTAAGGCGTATATCTAAGGATTTATCATTTTTTGCCAGACTGACCAATTATAAAACGATAATTGCGCCACATTTTGAATATTGTTCAACAATTTTATTATTTTTAAATAACAATGAGATTCAGACTCTACAGAAAATGCAGAATAAAGCTATGAGGATTATTTTGCAGTGTAGTAGATATACTCCAATACAGGACATGTTAAATGCATTAAATTTTATAAACATAAAACAACGAATTTTGTTAAGAACGTTACAATATATATATAAAATAAAAAATTTGCTCTTAACTAGCTATTTGCACAGTAGAATAACTTATGTAAGAGATGGACATGTTTATAACACTCGCCAAAAGGATGACTTTTATATAGAAAAACACAATTTATTAAGAACTAGTAAATCTTTGTTTTACCAGGGTCTTATGCAATACAATAAGCTACCAGAATATATAAAAAATTGTAATGGGCCGGTTAATCATTTCAATAAGCTAATTGTTAGTTACATTAGGTCACTACCAGGGTAAACTTTTATATATTTCTGTTTTAAGGATTTTTGTTGCTTGAGTTTATGTAATCGTTTGTATGTATAGCATTTGCTAAACAAATGTGTATCTATCTATCTATCTATAGGACCATTGGAATGAAGCCCGCGTCCGTGAACAAGAGCAATGAAAAGATACTTCAAAGTTCGGTTTATAATTATCCAACGGTTACATATTCACGTCTGTCAAAGTTCAAAGTAGGTGACCGGGTGAGAATAAGCAAATACAGAGGGGTGTTCGATAAGGGTTACACCCCTAACTGGTCCAATGAAATTTTCACTGTATCCAGTATTAAGAGGACTGATCCTGTTACATACTTACTGTCTGATGCTCAAAGTCAGCCAATAAAGGGATGTTTCTATACGGAAGAGCTGCAGAAGGTCAAGCATCCTGATGTCTACCTTATGGAGAGGATAGTGAGGAAGAAGGGTGATCGAGTTCTGGTGAAATGGCTAGGATTTGATAGCACTCACAACAGCTGGATTGATAAAAATAGCATTGTTTAATTTTTTTGTTATCTTGATAATGTAAAAAAAAAACCATTATTATTAAATATTTGTTAATGTATTATATATTTAATTTTTTATTATTAAGTATATATCACTGTATTTATTTAATTTAATAAATGAATTTAAAAATATATCAGATTTTTATTTATTTTTTAATTTTAAGGGGAAATAGGGAAAATAAAAGAAAATAATTTTAATTAATTATTTTATTAAATATTTATATCATATATACATATATTATACAGAACATATGGAAGAGGTTAAATTTGATTGATTTTGTTTACAAGTACAGGTTCAATAATATAAGATAATTTTTTTATTCTTTCTTGAAATCGGACACGGTCGATTGCGTCATGCATCCAACGCTCGCCACATCTAGCTGTCCTGTGGGCGTAAGCCCAGTGGATTATGTACCGGGTGTTGGTATGATCGTTGAACTGGACCCTCTTTTTGATCGGTGATGTGGACATTACGTATCTTCCTCACAATCTCAATGTACTTGATGTCTTCCTTTAAACATTGGATATTTGCCAGGAATTCATTTAACCTCTTCATATATTCGGCTTCCATATTTTTGTTACTCCACAAATTCCAAATTTGTGGTATTGGCAACCATGCCCTTGCTCACTAGGTATACAGGCTTCTCCTGAACTAGTTTCTTCAATTCGGTAATGTCAGAAGCCGAAATTATTTTTATGTAGCGTTCGGGTAAACTGACTTTGCCCTCTGCCAATGTCACTACTACTCGAGGTCCAAACTGGCCCAAGACAATGTCGATGTATTCTATTTTGTATTTTACATCAACTTCTAGTTGATTGGTTCTAATGAATGGCTTCACTAATGCTTGTTTGTTAATGGCAGCAAACATTTTTTGTTCTTTTGATAATTGTTTTCGATATATACTTTCAACGTCTCAAACTCGAATGAGCTGGAGACGCTCCATACAGCTATTTTATTCAATTTGTAAATGCTTGCTCGGCAAAAAATAGATGACCTCATGACTATGACATCATCATCACCATCCACACATTCTGCTCTTTGTCTTACCGACATCCGCTATAGAACCATGTTCTTATCAAGAAATAACAACAACATAATACCTTATCACATTATTTATTACCCACATTCTTTAATGTTTATACTGCGCTCCAGTCTCCAGACTCTAGACGAACTTGTGGTTACATGTTTAAAGCAGCCGACACACAGTCGCACCTGCTTTCATACACTCTAACTTCTCACACGCATTCCGATCTTTATGTTCAGCCTACATCCGCTATGAGTCCATGTTCTTACCAAGTATTTCTTAAAATATACCTAATAAATCATCACAATATTTATATTAGTGTCACAAATAACTCGCTAACATGCAGAATTATAACCTTGGGGCTCGAGACTGTTTACTTAGCTCGATAAATATTGCAGACCGCTTACGTTACCATTTTTTAACTATCCCTTTTCTTATATTTTCTACCTTATAACAAAAAGATTGATACCAAGAGGCCGTCACCGCTGCCGCCGCCGCCCCCGCAGCCGGCTTCCAGAATCGCTGGCCGTATCCGGCCGCCTGCTCCCCCCGCTATGACGCAGGCATCCCGCTGCCTCCCCGCACGCCTGCATCGCGCTGCTACCCCATACGCCGGCACCCCGCTGCCACCCCACGCGCCTGCCCCCCCGCTGCCTCCCGTCGCTGCTTATGCACGCACCTGCTGCCGCCTCTGACGTCACGCTCCTCGATGCCGACCTCCTGCAATCCAGATCCCCCACCCCCGCACCTCACTGACACTTCTTCAGCGTGACCTTGGAGCTGCTGCTCGAGACCTGGTGCCAGCTCCGGATGGCGGCAGCCTGAAGTGACCTTGAAGTGCGTTGGTTCTCTCCTAGAACAACTACTCCGTGTTCGTGTTTCTATTTCTTCTATCCTTGTTTTGTTTTGGGTTATTCGCTGCTCCAATCTATTCATCTCTCTTCCTATTTCATGATTTTTTTCTTGGGCGCTTTCCTCTATTCTCCTGATATTTTGCCATAATTGAACAACCCTGCTCTTACATTCCTGTTTTTTTTTCTTAGTATCTTCTACTCATTCTGCAACTCTCTGTTCCATTCTTGAAATTTTCTCTTCAATTTCTGCCTGAAATATTTTCTGCTCCTCTTTAAATTCTTTCTTCATTTGTTCTAGTTACTCATCCAAAACTCCAGATATTTCTTCTGTATTCCTTAAGATCACTTGTTTTAATTCACTCATATCTTATTTTCTTTGATTCTCTTGTTCTTCTTTTCTCAATTGTCTCTCCATATCTTCCTTTCTTTGTTTTTGTCTTTTCCTTTCCATCTCCTGGAACATTTCCAATAAACATGTCATCTCCGTTTTCTGTCCTGTTTCCTTGCTTTCACTTGTTCCTGGTCTACTCTCTTCTTCAGACATACTTATATCTTCATCCTCTCTTCTTGTTACATTACCACTCCTTAGATCCATGTTATTTTTTTCTAAATATAACCTCTTCTTATTATCACGTTATAATATCGCCTCTTCTTAATTGAGCCCCACGTTGGGCGCCATTTTATATGATAGTTTCCGTAGTAGCACTATAAGACTTGCTTACCTTGGCATGCTTACTCAGCTTCACTGCTTCTTGATCCACTTTATTTGGGCGCCAGCTCCCATGAGCATATAATTTAGATGTAGGATTATATTTATAGAAAAAGTCTGTTATTTTTTTTTTAGATTGACTCGAGCAACTATATTTTAAAAAAAAAACATGAGTTGTCTTGTCTTAGGGTGTGGTTCTAAGATATGAATTTTGTTTTAAATTTTCAATAAATAAATTGGAATAATGTTCTCGAAAGGAAATATTAAAAATTTGTTCTGAATTTAATTATTGTATCTCAAAATTTTAATTTATGCAAAAAAATTCAATTACGATAGTTACGCAAGTATATTGTAAATTTAAATAACATTTTTAATGTGATTAGTTTCTTAAAGTTTATTTTCTAGTAATTAAAACAAGTTAAAACAATACTATCTACGCCACTCCTACACTATTCCTTAAAATTATATCCTAAACTCTATAATGTTTCGCAATGAATGTTCAAAATTACGCTTTTCACAGTCTAATTATATATTCTTAGTTTATACCTATATTCCACTATCCGTCACTAACTTCTTTTTCTGTCCTTGGCCGCTCGATCCTCGTTCTCGTACATGCTCGTCTACTCCAACTTGTCCTAGCTCCTACTCATCTACTTCAACTTGTTCTAGTTACTGTAGTCCACCTCGGTTCTTACTTGACACCTGTCATTTCCTTTCTTGATATTTGATCTTCTATACTATTCCTATTATGTCTTGTCGTTCTACTTGTTTTTATGGTTCTGTTGACTACGCTCTATTTCTTCACTATAACAGTACAATTATAATTTATTATTTGACTTGCTGTATTCTCAATTTGATTAATAATCTTCAATGAATTTTTGTTACTGTCAATACTTTTCCTATGCTTCCTCTGTATAACTTTTCCCTCTCTACGAAATACTTTCTTTCTGGTTACTTCTATTATAAATCTTCTCGTTTTTTTTTCAATTTCAAATAATCTTACAATATACTTTATTTGACAAATTATTCTTCCTGCTTCTTTTTAATTTATTTTTCTCCCTAGTTAGTCATACAAATTATTTATATCAATCACATTGTTGCTTTGGAATATATCTATATATATTTTTTATATTAACTTTACATGAATTTTTTTTATATAAATTTTCTTTCTTTAATGACTTTTAATAGATTTTATATTAACTTCTAATAAATTTATTCTTCCCGTCTTAATTTTAATGATTTCCAGTATTTCCTCCCATTGGTCAAACTATTATCCAAGTCCATTATTAATTTTATATTAATTTTCATTAATTGCGATTTACTAACTCTACCATTCTTTTATATTTTAAAATCTTTACTTCAATCATTCTATTACAATATATATACAGGGTGATTCAGTCAGAATGTCATTAATTTTAACCACGTATTCGGAAGGCTTAATAAAGACAGAAAATCGGAAAAAAATTTTTTTACTCGACTTTTAAAAAAGAAGGAAATCATCCCAT
The DNA here is from genome assembly GCF_000390285.2 of Anoplophora glabripennis. Taxonomy (NCBI): domain Eukaryota; kingdom Metazoa; phylum Arthropoda; class Insecta; order Coleoptera; family Cerambycidae; genus Anoplophora; species Anoplophora glabripennis. The sequence goes on from NW_019417161.1 coordinate 53,894, forward strand.
AACTCCCTCTACGAGGGCGGCCCTGGCCGATGCCCGGATGCTCGGAAAATTTTCTAACGTAATGTCACGAACAGTTATCGGCTAAAGCGAACAGCGTTGGCAAGTTCACATCATAATGTGTGGTTCACATTTACTGTTAAACGTATTCAAGTAAATAAAGGAGCATGCTGCATTTTATTATAAATAATTTTAACAATTGTATTAACTTAGTGCAGAATGTTTTAACAAGCCTGACTTCTCGAAGTCAACTTTCGTTAAAAGAAAATAAATAAAGCAGAGGTAGTTACCTGTTTGTAGGCACACCGTATTTTATCAAATAAAAAAAGTCGGCACACTACTAAATACCCGAATATACAAAATGCACTACACACGGTTACAAAACCATTAACAATATAAAGGTTTATTCAAATCTACCACCATTCATATCCCGCATTTTTCCAACTGCATCTATCATACCATATGGCGCAGCGAACGTGCAGGACATCGACAAAAAGAATCAAAGTTTGGCGGCTATTGCGCGAGAATTCACTCAACCCGTACCATTTTCAAAAAGTTCAAGCTTTAGAACCAGCTGATTTCCCCAATCGTCTTGAATTTTGCAGTTCCAGCTAAATCGAAGTGCAGCAAATGCTAACTTTATTTTTATTTTTAAAACAAAGTGCGCTGGACGGATGAACGCTGTTTTACTCGTGCTGACATTTTAAACAGGTAAAAAACATATTACTTTCTTAAAAACAATAAGTACCTACCTAAGTTACACCAAAGTTTATATTTACACTAAAGTTTGCATTTATTATGTAAACTATGGTTATACGCAACTGCATATTGAATAATAAATTGAAATACTAAAACTGTGTATTATTTAACATAATAAATAGCTATAAAACAATTAAACTCACCAGTTTCAGGCTTTGCGACCAAGTTTTTTGGATTCAGGAGCTCAAAATACTACGAATAAGTTGTTTGCAGCCGTGGCACACTGTTGGCCATGGCACCCTATCTGGCTCCTGGACTATGCACACGTACACGTGCAAATTAAAAGTGGGTCAAATAGAAAGGTTATTGACCTAGAAACAGGTTAGCCTAGGTCGTAAACGCGTACCGAGTTGTTTATTTGTCTCCGTCCGATTGTTTTTTATCTTCTATTACCTACAGTCAATATTTAAATACTACATACATTTCACCCCCTCTTTATAATTTATCTACTGAGTGTTGTTTTTTTTATGTCATTATTTCTGTAATGAAATTGCAATGGTTGTGAAATGAAATTTAAATTACTCGAACTCTTGGAGTTTTGTAACTTTAATATTAAATTTTATTTAAAGTGAAACAGAGCTAATTTCTTTTCACATTTGGTCAGATGAAAACCCGCACACTACTCGTCGGTTTAGCTTTCAGAGGAGGTTCGCTGTCAATGTATGGGCAGGATCGTTTAATTGGGCCGCAATTTCTACCTGAACATCGGAATGGGCCGCGTTACTTTCAATTTTTAGTAGAATTGTTTCAAAACCTTCCCCTTCAGATGCTACGGGATATGTGGTATATGCACGACGGAGATCCGGCCCATTTTGCTCGCGATATCCGTGGATTTTTAGACGATCAATGTCCCAATCGGTGGGTAGGGAGATGAGGGCCCATAATCCTATGGACTTTTGTATATGGGGTTATATGAAATCTGTCGTGTATCACACCGAGGTAGAGAATGTAGAGTAGTTGAGGATTCGTATCGAAGATGCCGCTGAAGAAATACGTAACAACCCTGGTTTATTTCATCGCATCCGCCGCTTATCTATCCAACGTGTACACTTGGGCATAGACGGTAACGGTAATGTATTTAAACATTTGCCATTTTGAACATTTGCCCGAAGGCTTACAGCAAATTAAAAAATTAACATTATGATGTTAATAAAAACTGATTTTTGGCAAGGCATGCTCAGACCTCGTCGAAGTTCTTGCTGGGCAACAATAACAATTTAATGTGTTGATTGCATAATTATAAAAAATAATTTATAGGAATTTAAATTATTATTGGCTGACGTGAGCAAACCGTTTATTTATTGTCTTTATATGTGCGAAAATATATAAATATGGCAACGTTGCATCTAGGGCGCGTTGTTCATATCGTAGCCGTGCTCAAATTCTGAATAACCGACTGACGTCAGCCGGTCAGTAACAGCCTGAAAAGGGGGTTAAATAATGATGTATTTGGGATTGCAGTCAACAGTACTAAGGGCTAATATAATAAGAACACTCTATGTTGTTGTCAAGCTTTCGGAAATGTTTATTTCCTTTCTCAAGACACCTATAAAAAATGACAGAACATTGTTGTTAAAATTTTATGAACTTCACTAGATTAAAAACAATTATAACTATAGTCTACATTTTTTTAAAAAACAATTTTTCAGTCAATTTTTAACATTTAACAACTAATACAGTAAAATGGAGCCATGCCTTTGAAATGTGAACTATTTTCTTATATCTTTATCAGAACAAGTTTTTTTGACAACAATCTATTAATATTCAAACTAGTAATAGCCAATGAGGTTAAAGAACAACATACAGGGACAATTAGCATTGCCAACCACAGTACCAACTTAAAACGGAGGCGGCAATTCACTCCAAATTTGAAAGCGACATAGGTAAATTTCTATATGTATCAAAATGTAATAAAAAATTATAAATATAACTCAAATTATTGATATCTGACTTTACATTCAGAGCATTAGAAAATTCATTGATACGTACCATTTCCAGAAAAACACGCTTATTATAGTTTATTTCACTGTCCAAAACTGTGACACCGTTAAAATTCATTTTGTGGCCTGTACATAATGTATGTTCTGAAAGGGCACAGGACGTTTTTTTAAGTTACAATCACTTTTGTGGGATGTTAGTCTACCTTTTAGAGTAGGTACGGCCTGTTTGTCCAATATGTGTCTGGTTACAATTAAAACAATCAATTTTATAAACAACCCCCGATTTTTCCAATTTATGGTAAGGTTCCTTAGTTCTAGAAAAAAGTCTATTGCAAGTGAGTAAATTTTTATATCCAATTTTAACATTTAAATCTTTTATAATATAATGTAAATTTGGTGCAAGTTCTTTTAAAAACAAAAACGATTTATATTTGGGTGCAGTGACTTGTAAATTGTTATCAGTTTCTACGCTGTTATCGAAAAATCTATTATATAATGGGGAAACATTATTAGTATCAGTATTAAACAAAATTTTATTGACTAGATTTTCTGGGTAGGAATTCTCTATCAAAAGTGTTTTTAAACGATTGATTTAAGAAACTGGGGTGTGTCAGTTTACATACCCTGGCTTTAAGGGCTGAGATTAAATTCAGTTTCATTCTATTTTGATGGTATGAATGAAAATTAATTTACCTGCCACTACTCATAGATTTTCTATACCACTTCGTGGCTAACTTATTTTGCTGGTCTCTATATATTGACATATCCAAAAACAGGATGCAGTTGTTCTGCTCCCTTTCAACGGTGAACTGGATGTCATTATCATAACTGTTAAAAACCCTTAGAGTGTTATCTATCTCATTCAGTGGAACCGCCAGAATCAAATCATTTACGTAAAGTTTTACAAACGGTGTATTAATATGCAATTTTGATAGGCAATCCCTAACCAAATCATCTAATACACAATTAACTAAAATAGGTGAAATTGTGGACCCCATTGGGGTACCAAAGATTTGCTTGTAATAAACCCCTTCAAAAACACAAAAATTATCCAAATCCAAACTTGAATTCTCATTAATTACATTCCAATTTTCAGTTATACTAGATAAAATTCTTGTTAATGGTACATTTGTAAAAAGTGACACAACATCAAAACTGACTACTACAAATCCCTCTGGTAATTGATAATTACTAATAAAATTACTAAAATCGAAAGAATCCTTAACATAAAAATCATTGCTAGTATTATAAGATTTAGTAAGTATATCTGTTAAATATTTAGCTAACGAACCGTTTGGACAATTAATAGATGACGCATAGCCAGTTCAGGTTTATGTATTTTAGGTAACTCATAGAAACGAGGAGCACATGAATTATAAAATGTCAAAGCTTTAGATTCAACGTCAGAAATTTGTCGAGATTGTTTAAGTTTCGAAACAAGTTTATTAGCTTTTTGTTGCAAAGAGCAAGAGCAACATGTCGATCTTTCAAATCTATCGATCTATCTATAAATAATCAATAACTCAGTTTCTTGTAAGTAATCCACTTTTATATTTTAAATTATTATAACTACATCTATACCTTATAGTGTAACTGAAGAAGCAATAAAATATTGCGAAAGCTTTTACATAGAAAAAAGAGATTCATCTAGAAAATAGGCTTTAATCCCACTAATAATTTAATTATATATTAAAATAATTTATTTTCTTGAGAATTGGGTTCTGGTGTGATAGTCGGTTAAAAAAAGAATAAAAAAAATAGCAGCGATTTCTTTCTTGACGTTTCGTTCCTGATCAGGAACTTTTATTGTTAAAATTGTTATAAATTAAAACCTAAACAACAACCATTTTACGTTAAAATTTTAAAACATGCATAATCATCATACAGTAGACATATTTTCACAATATTGTGAAAATATCTCCAATATTTTAGGGGATGGTTGCCTAAGTTATTTTGTGAAAATAAGTTCATATAAACGTAGATCGACATATGCTTCGTTTCAGAGATACAAAGTGCTTACATTTTAATTTTTTATTTATTTTTATTAATTATTTCAAATAGTTTTAAAGATATTGATTCGAAATTTGATGGCTTTATTAATAGAAATTAAAAATACCTACACAACTTGCAATAAAATGTTTTATTTCTTTGCTCAAAAACTGTGCATTCTACGAAAAAAAATGAAGAGACGAATTTCATTCAGAATTGATGGCGGATTTAAAAAAAAATCAGAACGAGAAAAAGTCAGTGGCGTACCATTTTTTTAATTAAAAATGTTGTTGACTTTCTCGCACGAACGCCACTGGTGCAAGTAGTAATATTTGGATGATCACCCCAAAAAATGCCCATTTATCCCTCCAAAGCGTTTTTCAAATTTCGAGTCAATATCCTTAAAACTGAAATAATTAATAAAAATAAATAAAAAATTAAAATTTAAACACTGCATCTCGTAAACAAAGCATATTTCGACCTTATATGAACTTTTTTTCACAAAATAACTTCGGGAATCACCTAAAATATTTCGCACTTATTTACAAACATTCTGTATATAATTTATTTATATCTTACCTTTGGTGGATCAGACACTTCTTTGTAATGCTGCAATTCCATTTTGCTTTGCTGAAAGTGGGAATTATGAGCACCCAGATTTATAATTTTTTTTGATTTAAAGTCTATAGGTATTCTATTTACTGTTCCATTCTCTAACCATTTAACTGCCTTACAATCTTTCTGTTCAGCCGTAACATTGGCTACCAAATTATCATATATTTGTAAACTTGCTGAACCATAGCTTGTACAAACATTTAACATTTCTTGCCAACTTAAAGGTAATCGAAGAAATCCTAAAAGTCGTGCTACCATTTCTCCTCCATTTATGTCAGTTCGTAACATAAAATTGGTAGGACTGTTGAAATCCACCTATAAGAAACATGAAGAAAAGATATGTGTAAACGGTGGTTGTTTTAATTTATTACAAAGTACAGACTATTTTTATTTGTTTATTTTATTTTAGAAAACTCAGTTTCTGTTTTTTTTTATGAAAATATGTTTATATCCAGAAAGGTTAAGAGTTTTTCTTGTGATAAGCATATTTTAGATTAAAAAAAATTAAAATGGTTGGTGTTAATAAAATGGAATAGATCTTTTTTATTTAAAATACTATATATTAAGTGCACTAGTAGTGTTGAAATTTTGGGTTTTTTTGGCTATTGTATCTCAACTCAGAGAATTTTTATTTTTTACTTAGTTACAATAACTGGTCTAAGATTTATCGGTTTAAATAAAAGATATTTGAGCAAAAGTTACATTTTTCAAAAGTTTGATATCTTGTATTTCGAAAACTGCCATTTAGCCATATGAACCTTTGTTTATATAATATATTTATATAATATATAATAATAATAATAATAATAATGATAATGATAATGATAATGATAATGATAATGATAATGATAATGATAATGATAATGATAATGATAATGATAATGATAATNTAATAATAATATCTCTACTCCTCATTCTAACTACGAGAATTAGCCCAGAAGTCGGAGACTTGTGCGGGAGAGGAGGCGGCATATTATTATTACGCAGGCCGCATTTGCGCCCAGGAACGACTTATGTTGGTAGGCCCTAACCACCATTCAGTGCAGGAATGAGGGAAACCTGGAAAACCTCATTAATTAGGGGGGTGGTCAAATGCCAACCGGTGTCAATCTCTCACATTGACCCAAGCCAACATTCTTCCACCCTACCATACCTGCACAGAGGGTGCCAATCCTCCGTACAAGCATAGTTAATCTACGGTCTACCGGCCGCGGGATTCGAAACCCGGGCAGATAGCACACATCGATTCAAGTACTGACGCCTTAAACCGTGCGGCTATCGACCGATATTGTAAAAAGCTTATCACAAAGTTACGAGTACCTAACTAAATATGAAAATAACAGAATAAAAAAGTTTTTAAAGAGAACTTAAAACTTTATGATTTCTCTGCATGTCCTATTACTATAATATCTATGATTTTTACAAACACAAGAGGATAAACAAATAAAAACAATACACATATAGAGTCAGTTTCAAATAATGTTTTACTATATCTTTCTCTCTGTCTGTATGTATGTAGTTTAATCTAAAACAGTGAGAAAGTAACCATGAGACTAATATATCTTCTTCGTTTATTGTATTATTTTTATATTCAATAAAGACTATTACATATTATTATTATTATTATCATTATTATGATCTTTATGATTATGATTATTATATTATATATTACATATTATATCTTATTATTATTATTTTATTATTTTTTACACGTCCGGTTAGACGTGTTCTCACTGTACTCTTCAAATTTTACTTTAAAGTAGTGGAAAGTGTTGGTATTTAATTGTTTAGAAAGAGAAGCAAGTATATTCGACAAATTATCCCAATTATCTTATTAAGGCAGAAAACAGAGCACCAAGTGTGGATTCTTCAACTAATTGAATTGCAGAAGATGAAAAAATCCCGCACGTTCGGGAATTAAATGTGTACGTTTCCGAAAAATTTCGCACAAAAGTTTAAAGGTCTTGAAAAATGTGAAATTCCTAGAGGATGACAAAGTAGTATGTTGTGCGGATCTACGTGAGGAATGAACAGATTCACATGATCAGGCGGCAGTAGCTAGCAATAATGATGCGTCAGATAATGTTTTGTCTGTGACGGACGCCTTACACATAATTACACTTAAAATGTCTTACTTGGAGAAAATTATATTATTCGTCAAAGGATCTAATTATCTTCAACCAAAACTTCGCCATTAAATTTCTTACTGATCAGGTTACCTTACTTAAAGAGGGTAAACCTTTTCCTAGTACATCTTCCCATTCTTCAAATGATTGTAACGACTGGCAACAATACTGTCCCCACTACCTAATAGAGCAGTACAAAAAGAACAGTATCGAATGCAGTCCACAATGCTCATGCACGTAATGTTATGGGACTCGTTAATCAATATGGAAAGAGGTATTACTAGTACCTAGATCTAAAACTAGAAGTATACTCGTAGATAAACTTATCGCAATGCCCATTTAGAGCAGCAGCGTCCCTTACATCGACGACGACGTCGACGGCTATTTTGGAATTTGGATTTCAAAGACAAATTCATTTACGGGCAAAATATGTTGATGATTTGGCTAATTTAACATTTTTTTAGGAGATTTAGGTTATACAAAGAAACAGTGTTACATTTATTAACTCAAATTGAACATGAACTGGAATATCCAAGTGATATGTAAGTGACTGTACAATATTTCTCTACATTTAGTACATTATAAATATTGTTTACAGTAACAACAGTGTCTCGCCGATTAATCAAATTTTAGGTTGCTTAAGGAGATGCGAGTGCGGATCATCTCAGATATGCACTCTACTTATCAGTGTATTTTTTTTATGTTGTAAGTATAAACAGTTAATAAAGATAATAATAACTAACAATTTCAATTTTATTTCCCTGTTTACAACAAAATAACAGGTGCAAGAAACAAATAAACATAATGGTAAGAGACAAAGTAATACGTAACATATGGTATTAATTATTATCTTATCTTAAATTTGTACCTTAAGTAATTTTCAATTTCTCTTTCTCTATTTTAAGGAACTTTAAGTTTAACTTTTAATAATTGGACTTCAGGTCTGTGTTCTTCCTCCGTCATGCTCAATGTACCTTCCAGATTTTGTTTTTGCATATTTGCATTCAACTAACAAATTATACTTTTCACTTAATACAGAAGTTGTCAAAGCTTTTATTGAGGTTGCTGGACGGCGCCGAGATGAAGCCTTTTTAGTCTTCTTAGCTGGAGTTACATCCTAAAAAATTATACCATAGTTATTTGTCATGAGGTTATATATACTTAATGCAAAGCAACAGTTATTTAGCTTACTATATTATTATCACAAATTCTTCTTTTTAACTCCTTAGTGAATTTTGCAAATCCCTGGATTTTTTAATAATTTTTTCTCCAATGTCCTAAAAAAGACAATTTGTCTTACTTAAAAAGGACAGTAATAGTTATATATAATTTCGAGCTGAGCAATCTGAATAATTTTCTATTTTATTGCTATTATATTAATTTATAATTAATAAAACACCTCAATAGTTATAGAAAGTTGGTTCTCATTATTCTCAATATTTGGAGACATGGTGTTTTCATTTACTGAGAAACTATAGGAGTCATCTGATTGAAACTCACCCATCTATAAAAGAAATTATATCAACAAGCAATAATATATAAAAAATAATTTTTAAAACTACTAAAGCCTGTTTCATTTTCTATGATTTTCTCTCCAATACTATCATCACCATCATCAATAATAATTTAAACAACTTAAATTACTTGTGCAACATGATGGTCTTTGATTGTTGCTATCAAATTTATTAGTCAAACCAAAAACAGATTTTTCATTCATAATTGACAGAACAAGATCATGACAAACTTCTTTTTTCACTTTTGAAGCCACACAACCACCAGTCAGATATAATTGTTTCTTTTCTTCCGCTGCTATTTTCCTCGCATACTTTTTCGGTTTTTCATACGGTCTTTTCAATATGTCATTATTTCTAAAAGTTGCTGCAGTAGCATTAAATTTTCGGGTAATTTTTCCCCATGCCTTATTTTTTTGTTGTGATGAAGCCGAGACCGGCGTCGACGAGGTTCGCGGAACATCGCATAGTACAATACGGTTTCTTTACTGACAAGTGACACAAGTTAATGTTTATATAAAAAAAAGAAACAAGCTGTCAATTTTAAAACTCGAAATGATGTGTCTGCTTATGTAACCGTTTATGTTGGTTATTAATAAAGTATTATAAAAATACGGTCCGAATTTATCTAACCCTACCAAAAAGTCAATGTGAGGAGTATCCCCACATTTGTTGGTTCTTCGAGCCGGATAGTATAATTTGGAAAGCTAGCGACCAATAGATTGTAGATAGAGAGAAGCAAAAGCAAGGTACGAAACTCTCGACGTCCTCGCAGTTCTACGCATTGTATTGCCTCAGGTCTTTACCGGCTAAGAAAATATTTGCAGCTATCGCCCAGCATCAGGTTTCAGGTATAATTCGTAGCAGCATTGGAAGCTTGCAGCCATTCGACAGGTATAATCTCATAAACAAGGTCAGTGAATTTCTATCTTTTTGGAGCACCTATTCGCAGTGTTTGTAAATCAAAACAAACTTATTCAAATACCTATAAATGTCATATGGTTTTGTGCGCGTTTGACAATTTACGATCATTATTTGAGAAACATTTTCAATAGATTATTTTGAATTTTAAATTAATTACCCTATTACACTACATCTAAGTAAATCACTTATTAACAATTAAAAATTAAAATAATAGATTTTAACGAGTTATAAAGTGCTCGAGGCCATGGTAAAGTCTCTATTACAGGAATAATAAACTGGTTAAATGAAAAGAAAGATTCTGAATTAAACTAGTCAGTTCAGTTGTAGAAAAGGAAGTTTGATAAACGCATTTCAAAAATACACGTATCAGAATATCAGAATATTCAGAATAAAATTGAAGATATATTAACAGAAGAAGGTAATACAGGCTTAATGTAAGACTCGAAAAATAGAATGGAAATAGAAGAAAAATATTTTGATTCTTTGACTTTAATCCAAGATAAAATTAAAACATCTTATCCATATATTTTGTCAGAAAACAGAATGACCATTGTTCAACAATCGGTAAGCCCAGCTGTGAAACTTCCTAATTTAGAAATAAACCATTTTTCAGGTAATCAAAGCGAATGGGAATCTTTTTCTCAACTTTTTGATGCTTTAATACAAAACAAAAACTTAACAGATATACAAAGCTTTATCTATCTAAAATCATACCTGAAAGATGAGCCTCTAAAATAATCGAATCTATAAAAGTTACCAATGATAATTTTTAGATTGCTCTAGACATTCTTACAAAAAGATATGAAAACAAAAATTGTATTGTAAATGCCTATTTTTCGTCATTGTTAGAAATTCCATCCATTGTAAAATGTACAACTAGTAATTTAAGACAATTTGTCACTACTTGTAAAAAATGTTTAAAAATTACTTTTAACTCATTCACTTCAAAAGAAATTAGATTACAACACAAGATCATTCGAACAAGAACGCGATAGTAGAATAGCTGTGCCGATTCTGCTCCACAATTCAAGATGGCGACTGGAGCAGGATCGGCATAGCTTTCAGCCGGCTAAGTCGCAGGGGCTGACGTCTGCGCGGTAGAGGTTGATAACCGTTCGTGCCGACTAGAAGTATTATTTATGTACGGATCTATTATTAATAGTAGGGTTGTTGATGATTTTTTAGCATTTCTTTTGATACAATGAGTGGTCAAAAGCGGGTTGTGTTTAACTTGGATAATAATAAAACATATACTTATGGAGTCTGATGGCTGGTTTGAAAAAGCAAGAAAATCAAATTGGATGGATTTGAGCAGTGATAGAGCTCACTTTCAGAAAAGAATTAACGATAAATCATTTACTATAAGTAGTATTTTAGATAATAATCATCGATCGCGTATTTACTATGAATGGTTTTGTTAACATATTTCTAACTATAAAATAAAGTTTTATATTCATATTTGTGTATTATTTTGAGGATACCTAACCTGTCTGGTATCTGTGCCGGTATAAAAGTAGATGTCTTTAGATTTCTTCAATCATTATTACATTAGAATTGTGCTGAACAGTTTTATTTATTGATTGCAATATGCCTGTTCCAGTAAAGTATAAGTGCATCAAATGCGGAAGAGATTGCGACCTACCAAACAGAAAATGTTTCCCATGTGAAACTAAGGATTATTTTAAGGGTGCAGATGGATCGAAGCAAGTTCCTAGTTCTTACTTTGATAAAAATAATTCCAAGTAACTGTTGTTGCTAGTACTTTGCTGTGTTTATTAAAAAATATCTAACTAGTGCGTCTAATGTTATAGTGTTTTTTTTAAATCACATAAAATTTGTTTTAATATGGGAATTTCATTACATTTTGTTATATACAAAAACAGTGTGCTATTAAAATATTTTATTTATTAAAACAATATAATATAATTCAAACATTATTTTGTGATAGATTTAACCACATTTGCAAATGGTGTGGTAGCCAATTGCTGACATCATCGTTTGGAGCATTATTCCAATTTGATCCCTCTTCCTCCTGTTAAGCATCCCATGGCTCATTGTTAACAGCGCTTTGTTGTTCATCATTGATACTCTCCCGGTTTCACTGAATTAAATTCCTGAGATCATCATTTGAAGCGTTATTCCAATTTGGTCCCTCTTCCTCCTGTTGAGCAACCTATGGCCCATTGTTAACAGTGCTCTGTTGTTCATCATTGATGCTCTCCCAGTTTCTCTGATTTAAATTTTGTTGCTGATACAGGCTGCATCTACATTTTATCAAATGTTTTACCAACCGACGTCGTAAGAAACGATTACGGGCAACTAATTGTTGCTGATACAGGCTGCGTCTACATTTTTTCAAATGTTATGCCAACCGATGTCGTAAGAGACGATGATGGGGAACTAATGGACAATTGACAAAATCTGTAACAAATATATATTAGTCAAAAACTAGATAATCACAAAAAGAATGATTTTTTATTTCATAGATATTTAGGTTTCAATTATTACTTACCACTGTAAACCATATTAATAAGAAAATATATATTTTCAAGTTAAATCATTAAATGTTGAAATAATGATACATTTACTTGTTTAATGCAGGTATATATATCCTGATAGCCTAACCCTTCCACTATAAAAAGTAGGAGGGTAAATAAGATAGAGGAGGTACTGGAGAAATATGGTCGGGTAAGGTATATATACATATATGAGACTTATTTGAACTCAGTTATAACATTCATTTACATTCAACATGGATCTGCAAAAGTTGAACAAGGCAACTTCATATAAAGAACTGAAGAATATTAAAGATTTACATATAAATCAAAAGTATAAAATAGTGAAACTGAGGTTTAGTAAAACCAAATTTGGTGACGGTATTGTGGCCGAAACTGAAAATTTTACCTGCTACTTACCAAGAAGATTTTACATACATTTTGAAAAGGNAATATGGAAAACTTCTTGAACCTTTTGTCTTCTAATTGGGAATTATTTTTCTTAGGTATCAGGTTCTAGTTTGACCGCTGGTCAAAATGATAAAAAACACAGCAATAATTTTTTATTAAATTCTAACGTTTCGCTCCCGATCGGGAACTTTTTCAAAGATTATTTTTCAAATAAAACACATTATTTTGTACTCGTACAAGTCACACTAAAAACCTGAAAATATAAAACAACTTAATGATTTACAATTTTAACATGCATTTCATTTTAATTTTTACAATAATTTTTTTTGTTAATGCATACCTAAGGGACACAAAGGTGTCCCGCAGCCCATCTTTTAAATTTAGTTTATTGTACTTGTCTCTCGGTTACCTTTCAGTACTCTCAGAGGCATAAACGAGAAAGACGTCGTCGAACTTCAGTCTAATATCTCCCGGTCTAAATTTTCTTTAGACCTTAATATCTTTTACTAATTATTATTTTACCTTATATTATAACTATTTAATAAAACTCTGACATGTTATCTTTTGTTTGATATCTGTCACTTACGATTTTTAATTAATTTCAATTATGTTTTTCTAATAACATCTTTGGCATGTACCCTATTTGACTAAAATTATAATAATTTTTATACTTGAGTTTTGAAATTTATCCTGTTCTAATAATCCGACTTTCTTCTAATGATTCCTAATACTTATTCAATACTAACAAAAAATTTTTTTATCAAATATTTATCTTAATTTTATAATAACTATTTCAACCATTCTCTTTGCCGCGTTGTATTTAAATAGAATTTAATTTAATTTTTAAATTGCTATCACTAATCTGATTTCATCTCAGTTTCCCAAATTTATTTGCAAATTTTATTGTTATAAGAAAATTTGTCAAAACAATTTCTATTCTAAAATTTTACACTCGGTCCTCGTAATATGGTTGTAATTGATCTACATTATATATTTCTTTGATTTTATCTGTGTCTACGTATGTCAATTCGTAACTATTCGTTCCATTGATGGTGTTAACAACGTATGGTCCGTCTATGGTAGCATTAACCTAGCACATCTATATTCCTTTCGAATAGGAACTCTTAATGTTCTCAAAACAACCAGATCGCCCTTGTTAAAATGTATAGTATTAGTCTTTTTCCTTGTCATTCGTTTCTGGTATCTTTCTGCCGCTTTTAATAGTATGTCATTCACTTGTTGTATCAGTCGGTCATACTGTATATTTCTGGAAATTGTCCATGGTCTGTCAGGTTGTATGTTTTTAAATATTGTTATGGGATTTTCTTCAGTTACGTTATTTGGTATATGGTTTAAATAATGTTCCACGTCTGTCAAATAGTTTTCCCACTGTGGCTGATCATCATGTACAAGTATAATACGTAGGTATTTCGAAACCTCTTTAACATATCTCTCGGCAAGATTTACCTTTGGATGCCTTATACTCGTATAATGTGGTCTTGTTTGTATTTGTCTGAAATAATTTGTAAGTCGTGTGTTTCTAAAATATGTAGCATTGTCATGTATACAATTTTCAAAAGGTCCTTCTTCTTGTCTGTATATGTCAAGTAAATGAATAACTGTTTTTGTGTTAGTCTTTCTACAAGGATATATTCTTAGATACTTAGAAAAATTGTCTACAATGAGAAAAATATGTTTACTACCATTATAGCTAGGTATTAAGTTACTTATGAAGTCTATTGCGATTATTTGTCTCGGTCTGTTTGTTCTGATTGATTTCGGTATTCTTTCGTAATGTTTATTTTTTTCTTTTGCTATTTGGCACATATGACACCTTTTGATTATATGTTTCGTAATTTGTCTGTCATGTTTATTATGATAATTTTTTCTGAATATTTTCCACGTTCGGTGAATTCCTACATGTCCATAGTTATTGTGTAATTATCGTACTATTAATTTTGTCAAGTCTGTAGTTACTGCATATTGTCTGTTTTATGTAAATTGGTTCTTTATATATCAATTTTTCTTTTTCTCTGTTCGTTAAATTCTTTTGATCTAAAATAATTATGTCAAGTGAAAATATTCCATCATTATTGGTTAACAAATTTATTCCTATTTTTACTAGTCGTTGGTCATCATTTTGTCTTATGTCCATGCGTGTAAGTACGTCAGCTAATATGTAGTGTTTCCCTGGTATGTACTGTATATCAAAATCATATTCATTTAGTAGTAATGCCCATCGATGAATACGATTGTTGCCAAATTTGTTATTGAGAATTGATGTCAGTGCTTGATTGTCCGTCTGTTGTGTAAATCGGTTTCCTAGTAAGTAAAATCTCATCTTCGTTATGGTAAACATAATGCTAGCCAATTCCAGCTCTGAAACGCTATAATTTCGCTCATGTTTCTTTGTCACTCGAGATGTGAAAGCTATAGGAACTTCAATGTTGTCATGTGTCTGTATTAATACTCCTGCTAGTCTTTGTATAGATGCGTCTGTCCGTATGGTCAATTTTGTATCCTAAGTAAACGACTTGTCTTTGATAAAATTGACATTTGTCTATGTTTAATTTTTATTCCGTTATCGTCAAGTTCTTTTAATACTATGACCAATTGTTGCCTGTGGTTCTCAATTGTATCAGAATATACACCGAATTTTATGCAGGAAACTTCGAGGGCAGATAGATCTCTTTAAAATAATAGGTGTTTGCCTTATAAACATAGGTCTGGAACGGCCTCGTTTTAAAGATACAGGGTGTTGAAGTTGTTAAAAAAAACTGATTTTTTGTTTATATCTCCGGAATCTATTAACCAATCTCAATAAAATTTAGTACAGATAATGTATGATTGTAGGCCTTGTATTTCCTAAAATATGAGCTCTAAAGGTGCAACCAGTGGTGTACAACTGAACAGGGTCACCCCCTTTTTTATAAAAAAAACCTACGCCACTGTATTTTTTGAAAGTTATTATAACGGATTTATATTTTAATGCACAAAATGCGTAAAAAAGGTAACTTGAATTTTTTCCCTAAAATTCACCGTTCTCAAGTTATTCATACCAATACAATCCCCTTGTGGCAGACAATGCTAATAATATTACAAGAATATGTTTGTTTAAAAGTAAGTGCAATTTGTAATCACATCAATAAAATTCTTTACACTCGTTGCTTTCATCTTTTTGGATAAAAACGATAGGTATTTGGAAAATCATGACGGAGCAATGAAAGACACAGAAATGAAATTTTAAGAGCATTTGACGACGATCCTCGGCTAAATGCACGAAGAACGTCTCGGCAACTTGAGGTGAGTAAATCGAAAATTTGAAAAGTTCTACATAAGCAGAAGATAAGATGGCAGAAATCTGTATCATTTACAACCCGTGCAAAATTTACTTCCGGGAGATGCAGAGAGACGCCTGAATTTTTATCAGTGGTTGTAAGAATTCTTACTAGAAATACTTTGGACCGATGAGGCTACGTTCACAAGGCGAGGGNCAGAAGATAAGATGGCAGAAATCTGTATCATTTACAACCCGTGCAAAATTTACTTCCGGGAGATGCAGAGAGACGCCTGAATTTTTATCAGTGGTTGTAAGAATTCTTACTAGAAATACTTTGGACCGATGAGGCTACGTTCACAAGGCGAGGGGTAGTGAATTTTCACAATCTGCATATTTGGTCACAAGAAAAGCCTCATGAAATTCAGACAAGATCTTTTCAACACGAATTTTCTGTGAAAGTGTGGTTCGAAATAATTCGCAATAAAGTTTGTGGACCTTTCTTCTTGCCACCCCATCTAAATTCCAAGTCATTTCTAAACTTTCTAGAAAATCATCTATTTTAATTATTAGAGGATGTTCAAGTAAATATACGACAAAATAGCTGGATACAAATGAATGGTGCTCCTACGCACTTTAGGAGAATAATACAAGAATGGCTCAATGAAAATTATATGGGGTGATGGACAGGTAGAAAACCAAATACCAATGTCAACTATAATGTTGCAAAGGGTCCAGTGTCTTGGCCAGCCAAATCACAAGGGGATTGTATTGGTATGAATAACTTAAGAACGGTGAAGTTTAGGGAAAAAATTCAAGTTACCTTTTTTACGTATTTTATGCATTAGAATATAAATTCGTTATAATAGCATGTAAAAAATACAGTGGCGTAGTTTTTTTTTTATAAAAAAGGGGGTGACCCTGTCCAGTTGTACACCACTGCCTGAACCTTTAGAGCTCATATTTTAGGGAATACAGGGCCTATTATCATACATTATATGTACTAAATTTTATTGAAATCGGTTGATAGGTTCCGGAGATATAAATAAAAAATCAATTTTTTTTAACAACTTCAACACCCTGTATCTTTAAACCGGGGCCGTTCCAGACCTATGTTTATAAGGCAAACACCTATTTTTTTAAAGAGATCTATCTGTCCTCGAAGTTTCCTGCATACAATTCGGACCACCCTGTATAAGGATGTCATCAATGTAATGTAGGACAAATTTGTCATATCGATTTAAAATGTTATGCAACGCTCTTACTAGTGCTGAACATGAACTTTGCAAGCCAAACGGAGTTACTTTGAATTGAAAAATTTCCCCATCAATCATGAATCCTGTGTACTTCCTTGATTCAATGTCTAAAGGTATAAGCCAAAAGCTATGTTTTAAATCTAATTTAGTAAATACATTAGCCTTAGTAATTCTACCCAATATAGCATCCACGATTAACGGTGATTCGTACTGAGGAACTGTATATTTATTTATGGTCCTTGCGTCTAAACAAATCCTAATGTCTCCACTTTTCTTTTTAACTATTACCACTGGATTAATGTATGTCGTATTACTTTTTTCTATTATTTCATCTTTCAATAATTTATACCTATTTCTTCTCTTACCTATTCTTTGTGCATATATGGTATTGGATTTGACTTTGCTTTAAAATTCTTAATATCTTTTATTTCTATTTTATGAATATAACTGGTAGCTACTCTCAACTCATTCGAAACTAATCCTTCATACTTCTTTAATAAATCTCTTACCTCTTTATCACAATTATCATTAACATTTATTTTAATATCATTTATATTAAATAATTCTTCATTATAATAAGAATCAATCTCACTGCAAAAATTAACCTCTATCCTTTCCCTATCTTTTTCCTTTACAATCATTCCTTGTTCACTATCATTCATATTTATAACTTCACTTATTTCTTTGAAATCTACCCATATATCATTTATGCACAACTTTCTATTTTCATAATCTAATTTGGCTTTGTATTTGTTTAAATAATCTGATCCTAAGACAATGTCCATGGTCAGATTAGGTACTATTAAAATTTGACTATTTAATTCTAAAGTAATATTTAGCAATTTGTTGACATCATACAGTTTTTTGTTATTTGGACCTACTTATGTTAATTTATTTACTTTAATTATGTGTTGATTCAAATTTTGGAATTTTTCTACTATGTTTTGACTTATTAATGTTATAAATTCTCGGGGATGCATATAATTACAATTATATAATTTAATTATTTTGTCTGGCTTGCATTTTACTGAAACTTTTGAGGATCGTTTGTATTTTGTCTTACTGATTCCATGTCTAAAGATCTGGATATGTGTTTCAAACCTACCATCTTCATTTCTGGGCATTTCCGCTCGTTCTTCTGATCTGCTAGGACTGCGTCATCTCTGAAAATTAACTTGCCTTCGAGACTGTACATCTTCCCCTCTCGATGGTTGATATTGATTGCGCCGCGTATTGTTGTATTCATTTTGTCGAAAACCATGGTTGAAATTATTATTATAATTGTTAAAATTTCTGTTATTGTTAGCATGAGCATTTTGAGTACGTTGGTTATCGTAATTTTACCAAAATTGTTAGTATTATATCGATTGGTGAAATTATTATTATTTAGAAAATTATTGTTAAAATTGCCATTATTTTGATTGTAGTGATTATTTTGCCAAAAATTATTGTGGTTTCTATTATTAAAATTGTTTTGATTTATATCATTTTGTCTTGTAAAATTTCTGAAACTATTTCCCTGATGATTACTTGAATTTTGAAAATTGTTACAATTGATGTTACTGGAATTTTGATAATTACTAGACATATTTCTTTCTACTCTAGTCAAATAGTTATACATATGCTCCATTGTTTTTATGTCGTGCATAGCGATGGTTTCTGCTATTTCTTGTTTGAACTGTCTAGAAATATACAATACTAAATCTTGTTCACTTATTTTGGGTGTTAAGTACTGATCTAGCGAGTATAGTCTAAGTGCATAATTTGTGAGACTGTTGGATATGTGTGGATTAAACTTTCCAAAATATAACCGTTCTCTTACCATCAATTGTGCATTGTCACCCCAAAAATGTTGTAGGAATCGATTTCTTAATTGTTCGTAATCTTGAACATCATTTTCTATGCCATTGAACCATATCAGTGCTTCTGCTTCCAAGTTTTCTCTCATAATTTCCTTTATTCTTTCCAGTTTAGTATCTTCTTCTAATCTTCCTTCTTCTATTTCTTTAATTCTCTGTTTAATAGATTTTATATATACCATTGGGTGTAAATTGTTTATGTTCCCTGTAAATTTTTGTATTTTTCTGTCTCCTTGACAAATCCATCTTGTAACCATTTCACCTTCTCGTCCTTTCAATTCTCTTACTCTTTCAACTTCTTTCTGGAGTTCTTCTATTTGTTCTTTTGTTCTTCTTCTTTCCAATTCCATCTCGTTTCTATTCCCACTTACTCTATCTTCCACCTGTCGTTTCACTTGTTCAATGTTATGAGTATTATTCGAGACGTTTCTTCCAATAGTTCTCATTTCATCTTCCTGTTTCTTCATTGTTTCTTCTATTTCCATCGTTTTATTCGCTACCGTTGCTATCTCTTGTTCTGTCTTTTCAATATCTCTCTTTAAATCTTCTTTCCATGTTTGTGTTTCTAGTCGAATTTCTTCCTTGATAGATTGTACTTTTTGTTCAATTACTCTTACCATTGATTCCATATCTTCTTTTCTTCCTTGTTCAAATCTTTTTAAATCTTCTTTTATTCCTTGTTCCAATTTTTGTAAATCTTCTTTTCTTCCTTCTTCTAATTTTTGTAAATCTTCTTTTCTTCCTTCTTCTAATTTTTCTAAATCTTCGTTTCTTCTTTCTTCTAATTTTGTAAATCTTCTTTTCTACCTTGTTTTATTGTTTCCTCTAGTCCTCTTCCATCCTCCTCTTGTCTTTTTCTATCTTCCTCTTGTCTCTTTCTATCTTCTTGTCTCTTTCTATCTTCTTGTATGGTTTTCATCATATCTTCTAACATATTCTGTATTGCCGATATTCTTCCTCTTCCTGTTATTGGTCCTGGTTCCATTGTCGTTTCTTGTTCTGATAGAGACTCACTTGATTCTTCTCCAGTTTGTTTTCCACTTCTAAGATCCATTTCTCTAGTTTTATTCTTGCCTTCACTTTTTCTTCTTGCCTTCACTTTTCTTCTAGCCTTTACTTTTTCTTCTTGCCCCACGTTCGGACGACAATATTGTTATGATTATGTGAATTAGTGTTTGTGTAGGCGCCAAAATTTAATTTTAATTTTATTTTTATTGATATGTAAGTTGATCTTGGTGTAATGTTGGTTGCCTAACTTTGCCCTGTTAAAAAAAACAATCTCAAAATTCAGCATTTAAAGTGTGTTGTCTTTAAGAAAACGCATTCAAAATGAACTTCAAGCTATTTATAAGCAACACAATTTCTTGCACTGAATTTTCGATAATTTATAATGCAAGGAAGAGTGTTCTATAGCAAGGAAGACTGTATGTAATAAGCATACACTTATTACATATATTTTACAGAAAATTATTAAAACGCTTGGAAAAGACACCTAGCCCATGCTTTAATAAATTAGCACTGTTGCCATGTTTAAGGGCCTCGGAGTTTGCAATTGCTTTGTAAATGTAACGTATGTATGGCGGCCTCGCATTTGTTCCTCCCAATTATATACAGAACTACTGAGCCGACCCCTACCTAATATTGAATGAACTAAAAACTGTATAAGAGGTGATATGCACATCACTTGTGAGCCCAAAAAGAAAATTGACAGTTTGCTACAGGGTGGGCAGGGAAAGGAAAATAACTCTACATACTGTACATACACGCATTTTACATGCGAGGCCCGATTTCGGGCTTCGCTTGTGCAAAACGGGCCTCCTTTGTATGAGCTATATGTAATTACAGGCCTCGCATGTGCAAATGATAGGTCTATATATATATACAGGGTGAGTCAGTTTTTTGTAGACAAACTTTAACAACACATAAAAAGAAAAGTTCCTATAAACATATGTCGTAGAAGGCTTCGTTTCCGAGATACGGGGTGTTGAATATAATTTTTTTTTCTCGAATATTCATTATAACTTATAAACGAATGCTTAGATTTTTTTCAGGTTTGGGAGATAATGCCTATTAATTAAGGGGCATATAACAAGCGATAAAAATTTTCAAAAACTTGCACAGTGGCGGAGTGGAGGGGGTGCTCAACCCCTTTCTTAAACAGAACTTCTACGCCAATGACTATTTTAAAAAAAAACTGTTATTTTCATTATCTACATATAGTTTAACAAAAATAATGTCCATTCTTCTGTCTCGAAATTCCTGTGCGTTTCCGAGTTATTTTGATTTTTAGTGTTTGTTGTGGTACTAAATTAAGTAATTTATTTATTATCAATTATCGGCTAAATATTTAATTCTTTCAACGAAACCTACCG
>NW_019417161.1:76703-78804 GCF_000390285.2 Anoplophora glabripennis
GAGCCAGATAGGGTTCCGTTTACTAGCTATAAAAATAAAAACTTTTTACAGCCATTTAAACATTTAATTTGTTGATAACAATTAAACTCACCACTTTCAGGCTTTGCGACCAAGTTTTTTGGATTCAGGAGCTCAAAATACTACGAATAAGTTGTTTGCAGCCGTGGCACTCTGTTGGCCACGGCACCCTATCTGGCTCCTGGACTATTTGTACACGTGCAAATTAAAAAGTGGGTCATTGACCTACACGGTCCGTAAAAAAGGATCGTGGTTGACCTAGATACAGGTTAACCTAGGTCGGAATCACGTACCGAGTTGTTTACTTGTCTCCGTCCGATTGTTTTTTTATCTTCTATTACTTACAGTCAGTATTTAAATACTACATACATTTCACCCTCTCTTTATAATTTATCTAGTGAGTGTTGGTTTTTTATGTCATTATTTTTGTAATGAAATTGAAATGGTTGTGAAATGAAATTTAAATTACTTGAACTCTTGGAGTTTTGTAACTTCAATATTAAATTTTATTTAAAGTGAAACAGAGCTAATTTCTTTGCAGCTATAATAGTCACATTTGGTCAGATTAAAACCCGCACACTACTCGTCGGTTTAGCTTTCATAGGAGACTCGGTGTCGATGTATTATGAGTATTATTTTTAGTAGAATTGTTTGAAAACCTTCCCCTTCAGATGCTACGGGATATGTGGTATATGCGGCTGTTATAGTGTCGTGAAATCACAATACAGAAGTACACTATAACAGCTGGGTCGGTCGTCGGTTGTCTCACCTATGGCACACTGATGAGGACCATGAGGGATATTGTCGTGGACGCGAATTTCAGAGGCTGTGACGTCACCGTTTAGTTTCCCGTCCGCCTGCTTTGTTGGGCAACGGGCAGTGTCTTCTCAACCCTTCCGTTGAAAACGCGACGAACGGGTTGTCCGAATCCCTCGTGGTATCCATGCTATACCCCTTTCTTGAAAAAGAAAGTTATCGAATTCTTTGTAACTGTTATCGAATTCTTTTTGAAAATACCTGTGTTGTTTGTATGTAGCTGTGTGTGTGTGTGTGGATGTGTGTGTGTGTGGTATTTGGCCACGGGGCTCTTTTCAACTCAAGTTGGCCTGCCGGCTCTTTTTCTATTTGGCTTTTTTCTGGGATCTGTCTTTTTCCCTTTCTGTGTCTCACTTGACCCTTATTAATTCTTTAATTATTTTTATTTCTTTTCTTTTTCTTATTATTTTCTTTTTCTTTCTTTTTTTTCTTTTTTTTTAAAAAATTAAAGGATTTCTCTTTTTCCTTTTTACTTCTTTTCTTTCTTTCTTATTATTTCTATGGTTTAGGGTAGGTTAGTAATAAAAGTTTGAAGTAATGGTAAACGCAGACAAGCGAGAGCAAAGTGGTAGTGAACGTGTGATTGCTTCGTGCAGTGCGAAGGCTTGTGGTCAAGTGAGCTGCGGAGCGCTAGCTTCCCCACCTTTTATACATTTCGGTGAGGGAGAGCTAGGCTCCGCCCACCAGCGCAATCTTTCAGCGCCCGGCGACATCCCCCCGGTCCTTGACTTTGCTATCGCTTTGTCTGACTTTTTATTGTCAAACAAATCACCTCGGATACAAAGCTAGAACATCAGAATGCAAAAATAAACATGAGGAATTTTCCAAACAGGTAAAAACGGAACATAAACAATTTTCAAAAGTAAGTATCGTAACAAAAATAAACATTAGAACATCAGTAACAAACATTTCAAACAGATAAATAACAATTATGTACAAGTATTTACAAAAGTTCTTTTTGACCGCTCTGCATACGTATCGAGACGTCTGGGTTTACAAAGGTAGTCGACGGTCGCATATGCAGGACGGAGTTATCAAAAGCAGTTTAATCAGAGTTCGTAAAGTCGTCGCACTCGCGCACAGACGGCACTAAAGTCGTTCCGCGGCACTCGCGATCGTCACTTTCCGCGCACTGCACCCGCGATGTCGTCGCACTGGCGTTGCTGGGGTCGGATTCCGCTGCCTCGACGTCGGCTGCCTGGCTGGTCGCGGCGGCGGTGTCGCTGGCTGGATCGGCGTGGGTCGTCGTTGGATATCGAACGAAGAT
>NW_019417161.1:83564-97723 GCF_000390285.2 Anoplophora glabripennis
CCCTCGAGGAAGCGACTAGGCCCAAGCAAGAAGTAGACGACCATCGGTCACCCGTGAAATATAGCTTCGTGCTCGACTGGCACGTCGTAAACCGGGCTTACGTGCGGCCAGTTTCCGGAAACTGATGAGGTGGTGAAGATTCGCGCTCGCGTTTCGCGTTAGGGACTTTGCTGTGCGCACCACCGGCACAGGGAGGTCCTTAAGGAAGCAGGGAGAGGGTTTCTGAGCAAATTCCACCAAAATCTCAAGCATGGACAAGGAGCATCGAAGAAATGGCGCCCAACGTGGGGCAACGCACGATCCTGCTACAAGCTACCCCCAGATGGCGGGATATGCTAGAGAGTAGCTGGACGGCGAGGATGTCCGGAAGGACATCGACCCCCGAAACCTCAAAACTAGAAGATATAGAACAAGGAGTTCTAACCTGGAGGACCCTGGACGTGACAGGACCCGGCGAGGTACCTGTCGCCGCCCCCAGAAGATCGACTACGCCGCGTAACCAGGAACGCGTGCTAGAAATCAGCGCTGATGTCGAGCAGCGGCTGGCCACTCGCGCGATGCTGTTAGCCATCACAGCATTAACCGAGCGGACAGAGGCCCTGCAACGACAGCAGTTCCCTGTGAAACCGGAATTCGAGTTTCACGGCAGGGAAGACGAAGACCCAGAGGCGTACCTGCGAAAGCTGGAACGCCACTTCGAGGACTACGACGTGGAGGTCGAGCACCGGATGCGGGCAGTGCGTAGCACCATGCACGGGCCGGCCAAATGTTGGCTACAGAGACAACCGGTGGGCGTCACCTACGAGACGTTCGTCCAGAAATTTGAGGAAGAAATCAACGGTGTGGCAACGCTTTGCGACCTCACCCGGAAATTGTACGGGGAAGTGCAAGGACCGAGTGAGAGCGTCCTAGCGTTCGTCACCGCGAAAGTCGCCCTGTTCGAGCGACTGGCACCCGCGACGCCGGAGGCGGCGCGCGTCCGGATCGTGATCGAGCAGCTGCGATGGAACCTCCGCACATACGCGCGATTAGGACACTTCGGCACGACCGAAGAGCTAATGCGCGTAATGTCGCAAATAGAGGAGGACATGATAGACCCCATGCCTCAAGCTTCCGGTGGATCTAGGCCGGCACCACGAGCCCTTGCGCGAGAGCAACAGCCTCCGCGGGGACCGCCACGGCACTCAGACCGTGACGCACCCACACCTACACCCCGACAACAGCACCAGGACCCAAGAAATGGGCCGCCGCAGCGACAGTTCCGCCAGGAGGGACCGCCGCCGCAACCACGTTATAACAATAATGGACCGCCGCCGCGACGCGACGACTGGCGCCAGAGGCAGCAGGAGGAACGCCCGAGGTCCCCACCTCGAGAGCGCCCTCCGCCGAACCAGCTACGAGGGAAGCCCCCAGGCCACCTCCAGGACCGCCACGTCCTAGCCCGCGGCAGCGCGTCGACAACGACGAGCCACGCCGATACCAGGGAAACGCCCCGGGGGTCGTGACACAGGCCCAGCCACGACCCGGGCCCCCACGACAATAAACCCGACTACAAATGTCGAAGAATGCGCGTATTTCGGGTTGGAGCAACCGGAATACGTCGAAGACGAGCTCCACCAGGATATGACAGAACGACGACTAGCCGCCTCGACGAGGGAGGCCGAAGAGGAACATGAGACTCAGGAACTCAGGGACATGGGTACGAGCCCCACGCTTCAGGAGGAACCTGCACAAGAAACACAGCCACCGAGGGACCTAGAGGACGACATCAGCGAGCGCGAATCTCTAGAAAACAAAAGAGTTAACACGATTCGTGGAAATGCGGAGGCACCCCGGCTAACTTTACAGTTAGGAAGCCGGAGGATCACCGCCCTAGTGGATTCTGGGGCAGGCGTTAACCTTTTGCGGACAGAATTCGCCGCGGACAGACGGAATGGAAATGGACCTCGAGTGCAACTAGCTAGCCAAGGAGCCAACGTAGAGACCAGCGGAACCACGGATGTGGAATTCACGCTGGACGGGGCGACCCTCTCTACTGAAATGCTCCTGGTCGACGACCTTTGCGAGGAATGCATACTGGGTCGACCATGGTTACTAGAGCACCACGTCGTAATGGACTTCTCCCAGGGGATGATCTATTATGGACGCGAACGACGCCGCTGCGTGTATTGGAATGGGACGCCTCTCGAAGTAAACAACGAACAGCGAGAAGAAATATGGGAGATACTATGCGAGAAGATTCCGCCTAGTTTCGAAGAAGAGTGCCAAGAGGTTTTAGGCGAGTACATGGATGTGTTCTCGATCGAACCTAGACCGGCGTCGACGAAACTAGCTGAACATCGCATAGTACTACGCGACGACGACCCCGTAAATACGCCACAATACAGATGTTCGGAGGAGAAGAAACGAATAATAAACAAGGCCTGTGAAGAGATGTTGCAACAGGGGGTGATACGACGAAGTACTTCAGAGTACAACTCACCAGCCCTGCTTGTGAAGAAGAAGGATGGTAGCCAGCGCTTCTGTGTGGATTACCGTAAGCTCAACGAAAAGACACTCGTCGAAACCGGCACACTACCCCCAATAGACGACATGCTTAAGGAACTAGGTGAAGCACAGTACTTCACAACCCTAGACCTTAAGGCAGGTTATTGGCAGGTATCCGTTCACGAGGAGTCTAAGCGATATACGGCATTCACAACACCAGACGGCGGCAGCTACGAGTTCAACGTCATGCCCTTCGGGTTATCTGGAGCCCCAGGTACCTTTCAGAAGCTCATGACGGAAGTACTGCGAGGCCAATTACATCGTTTCGTGAAGGTGTACCTAGACGACATCATCATCTATAGTAAGACGCCGCAGGAGCACGTAGAACACCTCAGACTGGTGTTCGAACGCCTCCGACAACACGGACTGTGCGTCTCACCTGAGAAATGCAGTTTCGCCGCGACGCATATAGAGTACCTAGGGCACATCGTCACCAAGGACCATAATCTGCCACAAGAACGGCACCTTACGCGTATACAAGAACACGCGCCGCCGAAAAACGTCAAGGAGTTGCGACAGTTCCTCGGGCTTGCCGGATGGTTACGTGAATACGTGCCGCGGTTCGCCTTACTGGCAGCTCCTCTGACAAATCTGTTAGATGCAAACCGACGGTTCCGCTGGACAGCTAGGGAGCAGGAGGCTTTTGACGAACTCAAGCTTGCTTTAGTTCACCACGAGCCCCTGCACAGGCCAAAAACCGGCCTGCCTTACTGTCTGCAGACCGACGCCAGCGCCGTAGGAATGGCCGCCGTGCTATTCCAGGAAAACGACGACGGCACCAGAAGATTAATTTCTTGCGCGTCATCGAAGTTCTCGAAAACCGAGTCGAGGTACCACGTGAACGAGCAAGAGGCCCTTGCGGTGATTTTCGGTATTAGGAAATATCGTCAACACCTGGAGGACCGCGAGTTCACCCTCTACACGGACAGTAGAGCACTTCTTTGGCTAGACCGGTACAAAAACGAAATTAACCCGGTGGGCCTTAATGCTACAAGGATACCGGTTTCGTATCGTCCACGTACCAGGTCGCGTAAACGAATTACCAGACTTTCTATCACGAAACCCCGAGGAGGAAGCGCGGGAAGAATATCCACCCGAGACCGACGACAGGATGTACCCGGTCGTGAACCACGTCGAGGAGGACGCAGGCCGCTAACAAAATCCGCCGTTGGAACAAGAGCCCCAACTCGTCGAAGACGGCGTCCAGGTGCACGTAGAGAACGAGCCTGGAGGACAAGAGGAGGCACCAGCGCAACAACCTGCGAACCCTGGAGGGATACCCGCCGAAGACATGCCGCTGTTCGAGCGCGTTCAGCGAGCACAAGGCGAAGACGACCAGTGTCGTACAGACAGGGCTAGGCTGTACCGCATACAGCGCGATGGCCCCGAAACGGAGACGGAGCGTCGTATCGCCGAGGCCTACATCTTCGAGCGAGGCTATATCTGGAGGAGATATGGCGATCGCCGCGCATTGTACGTACCAGGTACAATGCAAGAGGAAGTTGTAGAGGCCTACCACGACGCCGTACTCGCCGCACACCCAGGGCGAGACGAAACACTTCGGGCCATCCAGAGGTACTATGACTGGCGCGGCATGCGAGAAGCAGTCGCCGACCACGTCAAAGCGTGCCTCGTATGCGCGTCAACCAAGGCCGGAAACGGGCAGCCTAGGGCGCCGCTCCGACCTCGAGTCCCCACGGATGCGGCACACACCTGGAGCTTTGACGTTCTAGGACCGTATCCGGAAACACGACAAAAGAACAAATACGTTATAATTGCTGTGGATATCTTCAGCAAATGGATGGAGGCCGTCGCCGTACCGCGAGTACGCCACCAGGAGATGCGAGCCTTCGTCCAAGACATTTGCACGAAATGGGGATATCCACAAGCGTGTATAACTGATAACGGAGGAGTTTCCCGCGGAGGACAATGGCTGAGGTACCTGGAGGAGATGCAGATCACCCCGTATTACGCCGCGATCTACCACCAGCGGGCGAACCCAGTGGAGCGCCGGGTTCAGGAATTCAAAAAGGTGCTACGAACTAGACGTAATGCAGATCTTAGGTGGGACGCCTACATCAACGAAACGCTGTTCGTACTCCGGAATAGAACCAACGCCTCCACGGGGATGACGCCCAGCGAGATCATGACGGGAGGTTTGCTCAAACGCCCCGGCGAATGGNAAACTGAAATGTCGCGCCTTATTTATAAGCAAGGATTTTATTATTTCATAATCAAAAACAAAAGAGTATTCTAATTTTATTTTCATAATTTACCAAGAAATAATAAAACCAACATACTAATGAACTAAATGAAAAATGTTGTACTATATTAGCCTTCTTTTTGCGCGTTAAGACGAACAATTGCGGCAATGCAGCGCCTCCTTATCCGTGCATATTAAAAAATAGGGCTAGTGGCTGTCATCTCCAACAGTTGCAAATTATCTCCCTTACTACACAACGTACTTGCGCAGACATTGATGAAGCCGAAGTCGTCTTTAACCTGAAGTGGAAACCGCGGCGCGGAGGGCGTTTTACTCCGTCAACATCAAGAATGAAATATGCCTTAATTAATTAAGATGTCATATTCACGTTCCGGGTTCTTCATCGGCTGCTAATAGTTTAATACGAAACGTGAAACGCCAAAAATAAACTAGTTTCTTGTGCTGAAGCGGAACGATTTAATGTGGAAAATTTGATTTAGAGAGAGATACAACAGTAACAGAAGAATCTGTCGAAAAGGTATCGTCGCAGATTAAATCAAATGCTATTGGCACAGATGACATAAGTCTCAAAATGATTTTATTAATTACACCCATTATTATTAGTTATACAGGGTGTTTGGAAAAGTCGGTGAAAGTAGAGCCAAAAGTAGTCAAAACAGTTCCTATAAACATTGGCCCTCCGGAGCACCGTTACTGAGATATGGCCCTCCAAAGCAGTTTTGGATATTTTTTTAAAAAACTTTTTTCTGATTAAAATAATAGAATGAAAATTGTAGGTAATAATCATACCATAAGGGTCTTTAACTATCATAAGTTTCATCAAAATCGGTTATAAATAAGGATAGTTTTCTAACTACCCTTCACAGAAATTTTTCGAATTATTTTATTCCTTTGAATTATGAAGGTTTGATTATGAATATTATTATTATACCTACTACGTGAAAATGATAAAAAAAGGTTACTGTTCTGAGCTATACATTATTACTTCTGACTAAACTACGCAGAATTCGAAAAAAAAGTAGGGACAAATTTTCTTCAAAAAAGTCAAATTCATTAAAAAATAATATTATTTGCTTGATAATTCAAAGGAATAAAAAAAATTCGAAAAATTTCTATTAAGGGTAGTTAGAAAACTATCCTTATTTATAACCGATTTTGATGAAACTTAAGATAGTTATGGTATGATTATTACCTACAATTTTCATTCCATTATCTTAGTCAGAAAGAAAGTTATTTTAAAAAANGACCATTTCGCGACTTTTTGTTTCGGCAAGCTGAATTTATCACTATAGATGCTAAATATTATGTACAATAACATATTAGTTTCCACAGTCATAAAAATGGAGGAAGATTGTTTACAGGGTGGTTAATTGTATAAGTTTTACGTAAATTCACGTTTTTCGCTTATAACTTTTTTCCGTTCATTTCCACGAGAAAACAGTAAAGTACTTTTTTCGTCTTCAAAAGACCTACAAAACTAGCCCTCGAGCGTCAAAAAATATTGATTGGATCAAAATTTATAAACAGAAGAAGTTTATTTATGACTTTTGAATTATTTTCGTTAAATCGGGCGGCTAGTAGCTATACTAGATCGCTCTGCATTTTGTGTATAAATAATAATTGTTTTACACAAAAAATAAAGCATTATTATGTATTAGTTTTCTAACAATCATGTTTGTTTTTTTTTCTAATTTATTCAAACATATAAATGTAGTAATAAATGCTGTACATGTTAAATCTGAAATATAGAGGAGTACCTCAAGGACATGTGAAATGTCCAGTTCTCTTTATTATATTTACGAACGATTTAGCAGATATAATAACAAAACCGAACAATTTTGCGACAAACTATGCTGATCATACAAATCTTTTGGTGTCATCCAAAAATAAAATAAATTAAACAATATTTAATTTTTTATTGGTTTATTGGTTTAATAAAATGTATTGTTGTTTAATTAAAATAACAGTTACAGAGAGAAATACCGAAAGAAATAAAACTGATGAATTCTATAAAATTGTCTGTTAATTCTGAAAATTAACTGACAAGAAAATATGATTCAGTAAAAAAACAAGTTAAACACAAAATAAAAAAAAGTTATGCGATGGCCGGGAATCGAACCCGGATCAACTGCTTGGAAGGCAACTATGCTGACCATTACACCACCATCGCACATAACAACCAATCTCTTTATAGGATAATCAATTGAATATTTCTATTGGAATACTTTCACGTTATATTTCTTACAGACAGTTTATAATATTTAAGTTAAAACTTTGTATATTATTATACATATATACTGGATTAACCGTGACTAAAAGCCAAGGCAAATGTCTCACCCTGTTGACGATTCGTGAACTGGAATTGTTTCTATCAGGATCATAAAATCAATGATATATTTGTCTTTATAGCTGCCTAAAAAATTAAATGGGTAAACACTCACAAGTTACGTTTTTCAACAATAACAAAAATTAAATCAAAAATTGGTAAACGTCCTTTTTGCGTTCTCTGTGTCCAATCCAGTAAATAACTTGCGCTGAATATATTAAAACTCATGTAATCGCAAAATACATTTATTAAATAAATAGCAGAAGCGCTAAACAAAAAATAATGACAAACTATTAGTTACTGTTGAAATTAATATCACTAAATGATGACGATGTAATTAATCTTGGAAGAATAGGTACCCTTGAAGAAATCAGATAATCGTTTACGGTCAATATTGACAAATGTTTTTAATACAAGTGAAAATATCTTACCAAGGTTAGTTTTCTACACCAAACTTTCATTAGACTTCGCAACACAACCTTTCAAGANGGTGTTACGAAAAAAGGGAAATAAAGTTTTTGTCAAATGGTTAGGTTACGATCACAAACATAATTCCTGGATTGATAAAAATAATGTATTGTAACATGCTATATTGTATAAGAATTGTAATAAACAAGAACAAATAAATGATAAAACTTTCTGTATTTGATTTTTAATTAAATCATCAACCTTACTACTAATGATAGATCCATATATAAATAATACTTCTAGTTCTGCACGAACGGTCATCAACCTCTACCGCGCAGACGTCAGCCGATGTGACGTAGCCGGCTGAAAGCTATGCCGATCCTGCTCCAGTCGCCATCTTGAATTGTGGAGCAGAATCGGCACAGCTATTCTACTAATATCAATCATCGATTGGATAACATTTTACAAATGTTTTGTTTATTATTGAATTCAATACAAATAATATTTTATGTTACTACCTAATATTAACTAAGCTTTGTAAAATGTTGCACAATGCATGCTTAAATATGACATACTGAATACTGGCGATGGTTTATATATGAATATTTTAATAGTTTTCCTTAAAACTACGTTCTAATCTCACAAATATAACTCCAAATTTGAAATAAGCAGCATGGTAGTAAATAATTACCAAAACAATATAACCTAGCCTTGTAAATATTTTTCTAACAAGGCAATTTTCTGTTTCTCAATTTCTATTTTTTCCTGTTCTATTTTCATTCTCTCAGTAGATTTTAGAAATGTCTGTGTAGCATTCAAACGTGTTTTTTTTGTAGATGGCTCACCAGGTAGTTCACTGGCACTTTCTACTTCTGTTGATGTGTTTCCTCCACTACCAGATATTATTGAATTATTGAAAGTATATACTTTCATTCCTAACCTAATATAATATAACGAATAACTAATAATAACTAATAATAAACTAACTAATACTAAACTAATAATACTTAACTAATAATAAACTAATAATAATAACTAATTTCCTTACCTAATATAGGTAACGCAACACTGCTTGTAGCTACTTATAAAAACGTACAGACTCCCATACTCTGTAGTTTTTCTGTAATTACTATCCATACAGTCTTTCTTTTTTTGCCATATTTAAAATCTTCCGTATGTTCTTCATACACTTTGATCAAAGCTAACGTTTCTACTTCTGACCAAATTTCAGATAATGATGATACTATGCTTCCTGGTAATGAATTTTCATCATTTTATATATTTCTTGAAGACTGTTGAAGTTGATCAAACCATTCCCTATCAATTTCTAAAGTTTCACCGATTTCATAATTTTCATTTTGCTTGGCAAGTTGATATCTTTCTCCTTCTATAAATTACATTTTATAAGTCAATATGTGTATTTTATAAATTATAAAATACTTACCAGATGTCTCAAATATATAGAAATATTCATAAATGTCCACAATGTTAACTATCGTGCTAGACATTATTGTTTAAACTAAGATCCACTGTTAATCCTTGCCGTCTCTTTGGTAAGATTCAAATAAATGACATCATAAATGACTTCATTCATAACCTCAAACGGTAGTTGGATCCTGATTGTATCAAAATGATCACAGAAATTTTACGATCCGCAGCGGAAGAGGGAAAACGAAACGCGATCTTTAAAACCGTATTCCAAATTATCAAAAAACAACATGATTGGAACTGACTTGTTTGATCCAATCATATATGTCAAAAAAAACACAGCTATATATACAGGGTGATTTACAACTTATCCAAAAAAATTTGGGAATAGATGCGGCATGAGAAATGGAGTAAATACTGTAACAAAAATTTTGTAAAATCCTTATAGTTTCTGAGAAAAAAATTATTGAAGTTATAGCACATTAAACCACTACATAGCTGGATAACTGTAGTCTCTAGCGTCATTCGCAATACGCGTGGAGAGCCATGTGACTCCTAATACTGAAATCCGTCGTTGCGTTATCTGTGGTATTTACATCAGTTTTTTTTCTCCTTCATGTGTCTACCTTGTCGTGGTGAAGGGGCTTGCGTGCATCAATGAGTCTGAGGGCCATGCCGACGGCAATTTGCCAGAAGGGTCTCTCATGTCGGAAGGGTCTCGGATGAGATGCCAGACTAACAGCACACAAACCAACACGCCACTACACTCACAACACCATACATCACGAAATATGCAACACTCAACACACACACACACACACACACATGTATACACACACCCTTACACGTTCGGGCACGGTCATTTCAACTCCCCCACCCTTCCGCTGCGAAATACCGAGGCTGGACCCCAGTAGAGAGGTAATCTGGAGAGGTAGCGGTGAAAGAAGCTAGGGATGGTGCACCTAGTGCCGCCTGACAGTATAGAGGCCGACCCTTGCCTAGCCGGCGTAGGGGGCTGCCTCATCATCAGGTGTATAATCCCGGAGCGTGTAGTAGTGCCAGGTGGCGCCTGGATAAGGGCCCTGCTGCACGCTCCGGGGGGCTTCACCAGCGGCTGCCAGACCCTTCTCTCTGGGAAAACGTTCAACCATGGCTGAACAGTGGAAGCGGGGACTTGGATTTCCGTGAGGTTTCATTGTACCGAGCAAAAGCATCACTACAGAGAAAACACCCCTTTCTAAAAAGTCCCATGGAGGACAAAAGGTAGGGGGGGCAAATCCTGCCTCACCTGGTTCACCCTCGAGAGAGGAGGAACTACTAAAGTCCTCTGAAGGTGAAACCGAGGGGTCACAGGAATGTGAAAAGGAATAAGGCTAGGGCAAAGAGAAGGAGGCCAGGAAAGGGTCGCAAGGGACATCAGACCCAGCGCGCCCATCCGAGGCCCAACACTCCATGTCGGCACCAGCGATAGTGGGCCAGGGACCAGTACCTCGAAAGAGGGATCCGAAGGAACCAGCAACCGAGGGCCGGCAAAACCTCGAGGCCCTCAGGCAAGGCGGAAGTGGAGGGAGGACAATAGGGAAGCCAAGAGGCGGTCCTTTGTTCTTCCCACTGCTCCAGCAGCGGTCAGGGAAGGAGGGCCGGGAGGTCCGAAAGGGCAGCCAGGCCCTTCGACCCAGACCAGCCAAAAAAGGTCGAGGGCGGATAAAACAACACCGCCAGAGAGAGAAAGGAAGAGGGTTAGAACCCTCCCATCGTCTTCCGGGGGGGCGCCGTCACATGTGTCTCCCTTGTTAAGAGGGAAAGCGGTGGCGGCGCCGCCACGGAGGGCTGATTGGGGAGTACCTAAAGAAAAGAGGGAAAACCAGGTGGTCATATTATCCAATCGTGAGGATGGTATGATCACCCCCCCCCCCCTGAGGGACAGAGACTGAGGGAAAATCTTGTTTCTGATATGTTTCGGACCATGGTGGGCCCCGAAGGGGGATCTCGAGGACCCGAACTCCGTTTCAGGAACTCGGGCCTGGTAGATCCAGGCTGGTTCCTGGTGACGGCTCAGGATGAGACCTCAAGGGACTGGCTCCTGGAAGGATGGGTACCTCTGGCCGAGGGAGACGTCGCTTACCGGGCAATCCGGGCAAGTGATGCATCATGGCCAGAGAAGGTTGGTTTCTGGCTAAGAAGCCCAGAGGTCAACCTCCCCCAAGTAAGGGCGATGTTGGAACTCCAAAATCGCTCCCTAGAGGTCGCAAGATGGAAGCATCTAGAGACGACAGAAGGACCTGGGGGGTGGCATCTGACCTTTATGGTTGGCCAGGACATATCCAGGCGCCTAGAGGAGGCCGGGTGGGTCCTCTACTTCGAGTTGGTAACTCTGGCGGTGCGCCGGATGCCGACTTGGAGCGGAGCGGTCCGCCAGGCACCCAAGGCGCCAGGGGAGCCCGGGCCGACCTGGGAAGGGAAGTAAGCCCCCCCACTGCACCATCAGGCCCCAAGATGGATACATTGCAGGTGAGGCAAATTAATCTTCAGCACAATCACTCAGCCACCGGGGAACTGGTGAAGCTACTGACAGGTAAGACTGGAGAATTAATTTTAATCCAGGAACCCTATGTTTACAGGAATCGAGTAGTGGGGCTAGGTAGTACCGACTACAATTGCATAGTCGAGAAGGAGGATGGAGCCGAGCCACCTCGGACCTGCATAATGGCGTCCAAGGAACTCCGGATGGTATCACTACCACAACTGGGGACCAGGGATGCCACTGCAGCCATCCTCGAATATAAGGTAAGTGGAATTAGGCGTAAGGTCATAGTTAGTAGCATATACCTCCCTTATGATACTGGTAGACTACCGCCTACTAAAGAGTTAGAAAATATGGTTAATTTTGATAAGAATAAAGGTCTGCCTGTAATGATTGGGTGTGATGCAAATGCTCACCACACGGTATGGGGCAGCGGGGATGTTAACTCCCGTGGGGAGGCGTTGCTGGAATATATAGCAACCACAGACCTGCAGGTCATGAATAGGGGAAAGGAGCCGAATTTGTGAACCGCATCCGGAAAGATGTGATTAACATTACGTTGGCTTCTCAAAGTATTATAGAAGGGATTTCTGGATGGAGGGTCACGGGCTGCATCTCGATGTCCGTTCACAGGATGATCGCTTTCGAGATGAAGTCGGATTCGGAAACAATAACTCTCCGACGAAATCCAAGGGCAACAAACTGGGAGGTATATCATGGTAACCTAGGGAGCTCCCTAGAAGCGAGCAACCGGGGTGAACGAATAACCTCCACAAGGCAGTTAGACAACGAAGTAGAAACCTTAAGCAGTTGCATCGTCTCGGCATATGAGGAGGCTTGCCCTCTCAGGGCGGCAGGTGGGCGCAAGGTCCGCTGGTGGAATAAGACCCTAGAGGGTCTCCGCCAGACGGCCAGGCGTTCTTCAACCGAGCTGTCAGGGAAGGGGAAGGGACCTCTTGGGACGATTACAAAACTGCAAGGCGAGAGTTTAAGAAGGAACTTAGGCGTAGCAAGAGATCTGGCTGGAAGGCATACTGCAGTGAGCTGGAGTCCCTGCCGGAGACAGCCAGATTAATGAAGATCTTAAGCTGCGACAAAAGGGAGAAATTAGAATCATTAAAGAGGGAAGATGGGACTTGGACCACTTCCAGCGAGGAGTGTTTAGAACTTCTGCTGGAAACTCACTTTTCAGGTGGAGGCCATGTCGTCGAGGGCACCAGGGCGGAGCCAATGCCACAAGCAGATTGGCTCCTGGCCGAGGAGCTCATTGGCGACGAGGCAGTAACCTGGGCAGTGAATGAGTTCGAACCCTACAAGGCAGCGGGGCCGGACGGAGTTTTCCCGTCGTTGTTGCAGAGGGGCCTGGACATTCTCTTGCCATGTACGGTGAGGGTGTTCCGAGCCAGTCTGGCGATGGGCTACGTCCCACAGGCTTAGAGGTCAGCCAAGGTGGTCTTCATCCCCAAGGCTGGGAAGGAAGACTACACTGCGGCGAAGTCCTTTAGGCATATCAGTCTCACATCCTTTCTGTTTAAAACGATGGAAAGGATTGTGGATAGGTATCTGATGGATGGGGCGTTGAGTAGATACCCAATCCACACGAACCAGCACGCATATAGGCGGGGCAGGTCCACGGAGACGGCCTTACATAGTGTCACACATAAAGTAGAGAAGGCCCTTCAGTACAAAGAGGTCGTATTGGCAATATTCTTTGATATAGAAGGTGCCTTCGACAAGGCAAAAACTGAGACCATATGCAACTCGCTCCAAGACCGGGGCACATCGCCTATCGTGGTCGAATGGGTGAGGTCCTGGGAGTGGGAGGGGGATGCCCTCAAGGCAGCTGCCTCTCCCCGCTTCTATGGTGCCTAGTAATGGACGGTCTCCTGGAACGCCTAACCTCGGAGGGATACAGTGATGCCCAGGCTTACGCCGATGATGGTGTGGTTCTAGTCCCGGGCCGGTTTTTGGACGTGGTATGCGACAGAATGCAGGGAGCCTGTAGGATCATAGAGAGGTGGTGTGAGGAGATGGGGCTCTCAGTCAACTCAAAGAAGACTGAGATGATCCTATTTACAAGAAGAAGGAAGATAGGTGATTTCAGGGCTCCAATCATGTATGGGAGGCCCCTGACTTTGGTCAGGGAAGTCAAATACTTGGGGGTAATCTTGGACAGCAAACTGTCGTGGGGGCCCCAGGTTGAGAGGATTACCCGAAAATCAGTGGCAACCCTCTGGCAGTTAAGGAAGGTAGTTGGCAAAAACTGGGGACTCAATCCAAGGGTGCTTCACTGGGTGTACACGGCGGTGGTCAGGCCGAGGCTACAGTATGGGGCCTTGGTCTGGTGGCCGTGTGTGGACCGGGTGACGGTAGCCAGGAAGTTGGTGAGAATCCAGAGACTTGCCTGCTTAGGTATTACAGGGGCAATGAGGACGACCCCAACTGCCGCGTTAGAGGTCCTTCTGGGGCTGCCGACCCTTCCTACATGGATTATGAGGGAGGCGATGGCGGCATACCTTAGGATAAGGGACGCCGGCGGTTGGAGAGCTAAAGGACGCACTGAGGGCCATGCTGCCGTGGCCCTCAGGGCGGAGAGGGACATCCCAATATCCGCCATGAGGGTTACGGAAGCAGAGGACCGGCTTAGGTTAGGAAGGAAGTATGTCACCACTTTCCCCTCGAGAGAGCAGTGGAAGCAGGAT
>NW_019417161.1:98032-136833 GCF_000390285.2 Anoplophora glabripennis
CCATACCCCCCTCCCCTCCCGCGCTAGCCTAAGGGCCACCTTAGCAAAGCGCATCCCAGGCTGCATAGCCGCACTACCCTACCCAACCATACCACACATAAACATGACACTACCCCCGGGGTTCGGGGTTTACACAGACGAGCCGGCGAAGCAAGAAGAGCGCCAGAAGAAAGGGCCCTAGCCGGCGGGGCCCAGCCAGGACAAACCCACAAAGCGCCTACACCGGCCGCATTTGCGGTCGGGGTAGACGACGCGCGACGGATGGGGCCCACCTACGAAGGCTGTCCAGGCCTACACGAGATGAGGCAGGATAAAGATGGATAATCCCCCTCGATCCCAAATCATTGAGGCCAATTTCTAGCCATGGAATAATGGCGCGAGTTAATCTATATCTATATCTTCTATACTAATATTATAAAGAGGAAAGATTTGTATTTTTGTATGTATGTATGTTTGTTACGAATAAACTCAAAAACTACTGGACGGATTTCGATAATTCTTTCACCATTAGAATGCTACATTATCCCTGAGTAACATAGGCTATATTTTTTATATCCCAAAATAAATGTCCTCCCGTGCGAAGCCGGGACGGGCCACTAGTAAATCATTAAACCAGTGTGTGATCATTGATTTTATAAGCTACGATACAATCATTGATTTTATAAGCTAAAGTAACTATAATAATTAATAAATATGAATATGCTAACTAAAGTCCTTAACTCTATAGATTTTTCTGTAGGAATTTGTAAGAGGGATATATAATATTTCAGCTCTCTGTATTTGAACTTATGAAATCTTAGTTAATTTCATCTCAATAATTCTCAATTTGAGATGTGACAAAAATTAAACAGTACTAACTAATTAGTGTCATCTTTGATCATTAACATAGATCGAGGTATCATAAGATAAATTAATTGAAATCGAAGTGGAAACGCTGGTTCCAGTGGTTGCAATTTATGTTTTATCAAGGGTGGCTATCAAATGTAAAATAAATTAATCTAGGAAATGTCAACAAAATTTCATTAAATATCATTTAAACTAAAATGAAGACGTCAAATATTCAGAAAATCAGCAAATTAGCTCTTTCTAAACCAACAAATAATTCTTGCGATGAAATTAATAAGGATGAAAAGGTAATTTTTTAAATACATAATGGTATTTTTAGAAAGGTTATTAAAAAATCGTATTTACCGCGTTATATGGGCGTGCGCAGTTTGCCTGATTCATTAAAAATTTGGAGCGCCGCCATTTTGACGTGTTGTGTTGTGGTCGGATGAAATAATTAAAAAACATTCATTATTAACGCTTGTATGTGTAAAAACTAATTGGGCACTATTTTGTTTAATGTATGAATTTGTGATTAACATATTTATTTTTTGGTAAAGATAAAAACTCTAGCCATGGATGATAAGGCTTCTTGTAAGGAACTCGATCAGTGGATAGAACAGTTAAATGACTGCAAACAACTAACAGAAAATCAAGTTAAAACTCTTTGTGATAAGGTAATATGTTTTTTATTTTTAGTTCGTTCGTAGTAAATAGAAACAAAATTTTTAAAAAGCTATTAATTTTTTATTTAAATTATATTTCAGGCTAAAGAAATACTGTCTAAAGAATCAAATGTACAAGAAGTGAAATGCCCTGTAACAGTATGTGGAGATGTTCACGGACAATTCCACGACTTAATGGAATTATTTAGGATAGGTGGACGTAGCCCAGATACTAATTATCTCTTTATGGGTGACTACGTTGATCGTGGATATTATTCCGTGGAAACAGTAACCCTTTTAGTAGCATTAAAAGTACGATATAAGGAAAGAATAACAATTTTAAGGGGTAATCATGAGTCAAGGCAAATTACACAAGTCTATGGATTTTATGATGAATGTTTAAGAAAATATGGAAATGCAAATGTGTGGAAATTTTTTACAGATTTATTTGATTACTTGCCCTTAACTGCCCTTGTTGATAGTCAAATCTTCTGTTTGCATGGTGGTTTAAGTCCCAGTATTGACACTTTGGATCATATTAGAGCTTTGGATCGTTTGCAAGAGGTAGGTACTCATTTTTATGTAATTAATTGTTTCGAAAGTAACATTTTTTATAAACTATAAAGTATCCACCAAAAATATTTGTGGTGAAGATTACATGTGTTTTTAAATTCATCATTTGATCAACCCGATGATCAGTCAGATCATCACAGAATAAACGTGATGAATTTGGTCGAAGGTTGGTGGACGAGTTGTAGATTGAGTTGAGAGCAAAATAAAAAAGAAAAGAATTTATAAGAGTAGGTAATATACAAATAATTAAATTAATTTTGTGTGTTGATCTTGTCTGAATTCCTGTATAAACTCATGGACATGGTAATAAAATATTTACTACTTATATTAATTTGGAGCTCTAATTAAGAGCAGCACGACGCAATTGATTGTTGAATGGTGGTACAAATTGCTATACTGATTTGCATTTTTTATTGAGGAATAAAATATTTTAAGATGATTGTAGACTTTTAGTATTAACATTGTACTTAAAAAAGGCACTCAAAAATTAAAAAAAAACTGTGATGTAACAGTATTAAATTCAGCATATTTTTGTTGTTACCAATTTCCACCATCCATTTATGTTAATTTCCAGCAGAATGGTGGCATCACTGATTTACGAACAAGGTATATTTTAAACACACTCTTGCCCAGGCCATAGTTGAAAAGAGCAATGTAAAATTACCTATGCCACATTTTCGGGTGATTATAGTGATTAGTCACATTTTTGTGATATTTTCAATGCCCTTATTAGTAATAATTCACATTTAGATGATGTTCAATCTTTTCACTATTTAAAAGATGTCTTAAGGTGAGAGGCTAAACAGATTATCGAATCGATTGAAATTTCAGATAATAATTACAAGGTAGTATTTGATCTGTTGAAAATATAATTCTCCATTAGTCAAAGAATCTTTGCATGAATTGAGAAAATTTTTAATGGCCTAAACCACTTAAAGAAATTGGGAAGCATACCTGCCAAAATTTAATGAGCCCAAATGAGCGGTTAAGCAACATATAATTTTTAATGAACAAGTGTAAGTAATATATTCGAAACATTAGAATGTTCTACTAACTCGAGTAGTAAATTAAATAAATATAACAGGAATAATTCTAAAAATAATTAAACGTCTAATTTTACTTTCTACTCAAAACCTCAATGTAATTTTTGATATTGCAGTTAAATTACAATTGGAAGAAATAAAGAAATTAAAATTATGTACAAATTATTTGGGCCCCGTACATTATAAACTCAAATTACAGATCTAAATCCTGTTGCATTTATCATAAAAAACACAATATCCTTCTACACATAAACAATTGTGATAGCAAAGTTGTAAATAATTCTTACATAACTTGAAAATAGTCATTTTGTTTAAGTGCACACGACTCCAGACATAGTCATTAGTACAAAACAATATTCGGGAGAATATGTTTTGTTAGGCATTGCATTGATTGATGCTTGAATTGATGTCTGTAGACCAGTGCTTAAGCCTTCAAAAATAGTAAAAAGTGAAAAAAAATTATAGTAGGATGAAGCCCATTGGAAAAGAAAGAGAATATAACAGAAATGAAAAGAAAAATAATTTACGGGTGATCTGAGGTCGGGAAGGGGGCGAGTTTTTAAGAGTAAAAAACGGTTTATCTTGATTTCCGGAAAAACTACAAGTCTTATGGAAAAAAGTTAAATGGCAAAGTTGTAGGTAATAAAAAGATCTACAACTTTTGTACTTACACTTTTTTCACATAACCTCAAAATTTATGAGAAAAATTTTTTCTTCGTTGAAATCTCTACTTTCTGATGTTGTAAAAAAATATATACATTACTATGGTAAGGTTTCTCAGGAAATGCAAACAACTTTGTCATTTAACTTTTTTCCATAAGACTTGTAGTTTTTCCAGAAATCAAGATAAACCGTTTTTTACTCTTAATAACTCACCCCCTTCCCGACCTCAGATCACCCGTAAATTATTTTTCTTTTCATTTCTGTTATATTCTCTTCCTTTTCCAATGGGCTTCATCCTACTATAATTTTTTTTGGTTTCAAAAATTATCGACCCTGGTCCACTGTAACAAGGACAGGAATTATATCCAGTCTAGAGCCTTATTAAATAACAGCTAAGAGTCTATCTTTATAACTAAAAATTTATTTGCAAAATTAATACTGTATATTGTCAAATTATAAAATTAATTTACCTTTGGCAATTGAACAAGTTCCAAACAATATCGTTAGAAATACCAAAACGCTTATAAAATCATTGCATATTGCGTATCAGAAAGAGTTTTCATTTTTAATTATTAACCAAATAACACATATCATCGTCCTCATTTGAACACATAAATTTTGAGATTCTAGGAAACATTGGCTGGTCCAAATTTTAATAACTCTCAAATTAGATATTAAATGCAAGGATCTTTTGGGAATTATGCGTGGGACAGATCTATATTAGACCAAAGTCAAGTTCAAAAGTCAAAACTTGGAAAGATAATTTCAGATTCTATTCAGATAAACCGTGTTAAGACTAGAATTCATTGCACTCTCAAATAGAAAAATTTTGGACAATCGAGTTCAGTAATTATCTAGAATTATCTGTGTCAAATGTGTCAACCTTGGTGTCAACAAATGCGAGAGGTTATTCACAGAGCATATGGAACGTGATGTTTCAGATATATTTATTCTTTAATAGGGTTGTTGACCAAATTTCAAAAAATAGATAATATAATTCTACACGTATTAACTAGTGTGTATGCACAATTAGAGATTGAGAAATGCGTCAGGACAGTTTTAAAATAATTATTTAAAACTGATTTTTTTTTATATTTCAAAACGGTTGTGACGTCATAAGGGGCACCTTGTAGTGAAATTATGTGTAAATGATTGCATAAAGGAAAAAAATTGGTCAACACTGTCATCGTAGTGTCAGTCCGTCAGTACCACTGTTGCATAAAATATTTTCAAGTCTACGAGTTATTTTCCTTAATCTTTGAATTCCTTTATTAAGTAAAATTATTATTTAGTAATAATCATTTAATATCTTCCCTTAGAATTAAAGCAGAATATGTGAAATGGGATTTGTGAAATCTACTTCGCAAATTTTACCGAAAATTGATATTTTTATGATCATGAATTGAATTTTTAAAAAGAGACAACCATTTTAATATTGGCGAAATCAGGGGTATAAAAGTAGTCAGGTAAGGATCGACATATTTAATGAATGATTTTATTGTGTTATTTATAATATAAATAAAATAAAAAATAATATAATAAATAATATATTTATTATGGAAAATTATAGTGCAGTTCAGGAGTCTTATGGAGATAATGCAATTGGCCATGTTGAATGTGGAATATGGAACAAAACACCACCTAAATTCTGTTGTATCCATTACAATCAGGAAATTAATAATAACTGTCACAAATACTCTTAATTGATTGACTGTTGTCTCTAGTGTCACTTTTGTTTAAAAAACAGGAAACAGGGCGACAGGGTTTGATCAGAGAACTCTGGTTTGACATATTTTCTTCTTCAAAATTATGCAATAGGATCGCTACTAGCTTCTTGTTCAATTGCCCCTTATGACGTCAGACTAGTTTTTAAATAACGCAAAAATTCATAAATGATTTCTACCACTAATTTGTCATATATTTAAAATTTTACTATTTAGGCAGGTTCTTTTATATAACATCTT
This sequence comes from Anoplophora glabripennis, assembly GCF_000390285.2. Classification (NCBI taxonomy): domain Eukaryota; kingdom Metazoa; phylum Arthropoda; class Insecta; order Coleoptera; family Cerambycidae; genus Anoplophora; species Anoplophora glabripennis. The sequence continues at coordinate 103,766 of NW_019417161.1, forward strand.
AGTATCAACAACAATTTGTATATGGTTTGTTTTTATAGTCAACAACCCTATTATTAACCTTATACAGGGTGTCCCAGAATCTCTCGGATTTATACAGGGGACGTTAAAATAGCATGACAAGTTCCTAAAAAAATTTTCCCTAGAGGGCCCCTAAAGGATGCCCCTGAAAAATCAATTTTTTTTTTAATAATTTTTGTTAATGTTTGTGTAATTTAACAATTTTTTAATACAATGGATAACAGATAAGAATCCTTAAGAATTGACCCATGAAAACAATTTGGCTTATTTGGTTTGTCAGGGATGGACTAGATGTAATGTCAATTTTTTTACACTACGATAAAGACAAAAATAATATTTTTAGATAGTTTGCACCTTAAACTAAAAAAAGGCACTCTTGGTTGATATCGATAAAATAAACTGTCTTCGAGAAAAAAATATTTTTGCATTGCTTCTGTGCCCATCTAAAAAATGCCACTTTTATTTATATTTGTTTTTCCCTTTATTTTTTGTTGCTATGGTTGTTTGTTTGACATTTACCAATTTAAATAAGAATTACAGTACCTATCTGAGTGTATCAGTGAAGGATAGAGTGTGTCGAAACTTGTGATATTTTCCTTATTTTTTTTTATTTCACGAATTTATTTTAATTGCCCTAATGGAATTTATGTTTGCTGAATATGCCGATATGCATTTATTGTACGGACTTGCATCATGTAATGCCTTAGAATCGAAAAGGCTTTATGAGAAACAATTTCCAAATTGAAGAGTTCCTGATAGGATTACTTTTGAAAGAGTGGATCAGCGTTTAAGAGAGACTGGTAAAAATGACTATTTGTTACTTGCATTAGCGTACTTTTTGAGTAGATAATATGTAGAATTAAAATGCTGTAAATAATTTTAGGAAAGTTTGCCAAAGCCAAACACAATTGTGGAAATCAAATCAATCACGGTGAGATTGCTGAGAATGCCGTAGAAACAGATCCTTCAAAAAGTGTCTGGAAATTGGCTGCCCAGTTTAATTGCCCAAAATCTACGGTTCTTAGAATCCTTAAAGGGCAACAATTGCATCCTTATCACCTACAGAAACTCCATGCACTTCTTCCTGTAGACTTACCGCGAAGGATAGAATTTTCAAACTGGGTTTTAGATAGGTACAGAAACAATGCAAATTTCATCGGTTCAATTCTGTTTACGGACGAAGCTGGATTTTACAAAAATGGAATCATAAACTCCCATAATTTGTATTTATGGGCAGAAGAAAATCCACATGCTTCTATTGTGACACATCATCAGCACCAATTTGAACCCATTAACTTATGGGCCGGAATAATCGGGCAACATTTCATTGGACAATTTGTATTGCCTAGAAGGTTAACTGGCGAACTTTATTTGGAATTGCTCCAAGACAACTTACCACAACTTTTAGATGACCTACCTTTGGCAATACGACATGGTATGTGGTTCATGCATGATGGAGCACCACAGCACCACCCCATTTTAGTCCGGCAGTTCGAAAATGGATAGGAAAAGGAGGACCAGTAGTTTGGCTTAGTCTCCTCAATAACCAGATATAAATCCATTGGATTTTTTTATGGGGATATTTAAAAACTTTAGTCTGTGCCAATCCAGTTGACACTAGGGAAAACTAATTAGAAAGGATTACTTTTCATTGTCACAAAATAATGACCAATGTTGCAGCATTGTGGAGGATCCAACAATCTGTAATTCACAGAGCTAGGAAAGCTCAAAGTTGACCGTCGTATACACTAAATGTACTGGGACATCCGGGCAAATTTTTCGAAAAATACCTTTGGTATTCCGAGTAGGTACTTACCAGGTCTAAGATTACAATACTTTTCTTCATTGGCAACCTACTTTAAAACGTGTTTAAAGTTATTTATGCAAGCGACAAATTCAATAAAATCGTACGGGTGGTGGTGGTGGGGGAAGCAGAGAGCACGGCCGCTTTGGCCTGCTCGAAATTGAATCGGTTATAACTATGTAACTAATTGATCAATCGATCTATTTTTTTTTTAAAGTAGTGTTTCCAAGAACTTTTAAAACTTGCTTTAAAAAATTTGATTTGATTGAATATTCACAAAGTTATTCTAATTGTTTATAAGTATAAAAATTCGACCAATGTTTAAACAAGCGCCAGAGATTGACAGATTGACAGATTCGAATTTTTCAAAAAAAGTTTGAAAGCTTGAGAGCCCTTCTATTTGTGATTAAATTTTCAAGAATCTAAGGGCCTTGGTTTTTGCTGTGCAAAATTTTGAAAATTTACAAATTTTTCTTCAAAATATGGATTGCAAAATTATTATGCAAAATCTATAGAACCGATTTTGATGAAATTTGCTGTGATAATTCTACATAACATGAAGTTTTCTTGAGCCAAGTATAAAGGCCTGTACCCAATTTAAATACCCCAAAAAAAAATTCCCTAAAAAGTATTGTTTTTTAACCCTATTTTTGCGATTTTTTCGATTTTTACCATAATAATCATGATTCATTCGATTTGTAACTATACTCCGCGGTCGAAATTATAGAGAGTGATTCATACATAATATAGAAACACTTACCGTAAAGTGTATAAAACTTAAAATGATTTTTATAACGGTTCAATATTATTTGCTTATGTTAAATGATGTACCGCTCTCTTTGCATATCGATAGGATCTATAACAGTCATAGACTGAGTTACACTGAACGCGATTTATTTCCTATCTCTGTCTATCGCACTTATTACAGATAGGGAAATGCTCATTTTAGTGGGTGTAAATGGACGTACGTAGAATTCGAGTTAGCCATAGTTAGAAACGGCAAACTATAAGCGCGCGCGAGGGTTTGCATATTCCGTGACTATAGTAAATTTATAAATTAAAAAAATACAATCGGGACGTTTTAAAACGTAGGAATAATAATTAAAATGGATCAAAGTGCCGGTTGTAGCAAACGGTTTGTTGCTCGTAAACGCCCTAACCTATGCGATGCGGAATTAATAATGGTAAAAAACGCGTGTAAAGGAATTCAGTCGCGAAATTCTAATACAAGTGTAAGTGAAGCTGTTGATATGTGTAGTTCGTTGACAAAAGTATCCGTTGCTACTGTTTATCGTGCCATAAAAAATAGTGTAGAAGTGAATCCAAAGAAGAAAAAAGTGGAAACACGAGGGAGGAAGAAAATAGAAGTCGACGTTGACGTAAAATACTCCATACGTAGGAAAATTCATGGATTTTTCTTTAGAAATGAAATACCAACGATAAAGAAAATTCAAGCTGCAATAGCTGAAGATGAGGATATTCCTAATTTCTCTGATAAGGTTCTTAGAAGAATAATGCGTGACATGAATTTTCGATATTTGAAACGGAATCGGAATAATATGCTAAAGAGAAAAAGGTCAATAGATTAAGTATGTAGTGGATGAGATGGCCAAAGATCGAGGAATTCGTGTACTCCGTTTACCGCCATACCACTGTGAATTAAACCCAATTGAGTTGGTTTGGGCACAAATAAAGAATGAAATCGCACGAAAAAACACCACCTTTAAAATAAACGACATGAAATTATTATTACAGGATGCTATTAATCACATCACTGCTGAAACATGGTGTAAGTGTATTGGACCTGCACAGAAAGAGGAACAACGTATGTGGGATCTTGATACAACAGTAGAAGTGTTCATAGAACCAGTCATTATTCATTTGGGTGAAGATGATTCTAGTGATAGTGATAGCAACAGTGATATGTGAAATATATAATGTGAATAATGTGATATGTAAGTATTTAAATATATTAATAGTGAAGTGATTATGTGGCAGTGAAGTGAAAGTGTGACAGTGATAACATTCTTGAGATAATTATTATAAAATATGTAAGTACCTACTTAAATAAATATATATTAATAGTAAACATTACAATATTTTGCGGCGGCGTAAGCCGGGTGGTGGTGGGTTATCGATGCCCAAGAGGGCATCGTTTTATAGAAAACACTTAAAATTTGAAAACAAAATGTTACTAAAATATTTTTGAAGTTTTCTCGATAAAACCTCTAAAAATAATATATGTTATGTTTTATTATATTTTTTTCCATATTTTCTACATTTTGTTGCTTTTTACGTATACACGCCTATGGATTTTCGACCCCCGCCTCATCCTCCTTACTAGTCCCAAGAACTAGCAATGAATCACTCTCTATAATTTCGACCGCGGAGTATAGTCATGTTTTGTAAAAAATTTAATTACATTTTTTTCCTCTTCCATTTTCGCCTAAAATTAACTCTTGAAAAGATACATAATTAAATAGGAAGAAAAATATGACATTTTTCGAATTTTTTTAACATATTGTGCCGCCAAAAGTTAAACCCACGTTTTTTTTTATGCGCATAGAAAAATTTTCATTTCTAGTGATATTTGAAAGCCAAAAAGCCACAAATCTCCATGAATATACGATTCACCCAAACCAAAACAGATACCGCCTGGTCTAGTAATATAGACTAAGAATCATTAGTAGATGTGTTTGTTCTGTAGCGGTCCCAAATGATATTCAAAGGCTCATTCTAGATCATCATCATACTCAATCTTTATAGTTATAATTTTTTCAATCAGTTTATCATCGTCTATATCTTTTCATTTGTTACAACGTTCAGGTCTGGAGAAATAATGTATTTACAACTTCGTCCAGTCTTTCAAAACGTTTATATTTATGTTAATTTTAAAGATCTCTAATATATAAATGGCTATGTACTGAATACAACTGGCATTAATGGATTAATATGTTTTAAATTTAAATCAATTAACGTCAAATTTTTGACAGACCTAGCTGGGCCACATGCACAGCCTGCAAGACAATTTTATAATAATGGCCTGGAATATGATGGACTCTTTTATTATTGCCATGAAGACTGTAAATTTGGAGTTGGTGGGAGATTTGACAATTAACTCATTTAATTTAAATGCTTTAAAAATATTCGTTACCCACATGGAATTTGTATTCTCATAATTCAACTAATTTTTGAGTAGCTACTAATGATTCAAAGGAGGTAGAACGACAATTTTAAATTCCAAGAATGACAAGGAAATTAATAATTTTTTAAGCTCAAATAATATTACTTTTTACCTGCTAGATCATGCTATATGGGAAATCTCTAGGAGACCACTGTAAAATCAATGAAATTGTATGCAAATTAAGTAATTGGGAATGTGTCATTCACTTTTGAATAGTTAAGTATTATATTTCTGCAAATAGAAGATATCCAAAACTGTCGCACATTGATACCTAGGTCAAATGAATCCTTTAACTCCGTCCGTTTTAATTGGAGACATAATTATATATAACCAAGATTCTTTAAAAGAGACTATCACATTATGCAAGAATGGGCTCATTTAGCAAATTTTTTTGTTTTAACCGAAAGATATTGCAATTTTAAGGTTCTCTGCAAAAACTACAATTTTATATTGCCTATAAGTCGTCCAAAAAAAATTATAAACTGGCGCGATGAGTATCCGCTGAACCGGTGGGTGTGATGTCACCGTATGGGAAACCGCTGCCGCATGCTTACCTGTATTGTCAGTCAATCGCGTAGTCGGGTTTTAGTTGCCTGTTAAGTTTCGATTGAGTACGTTAATATACTGAATTTTGTTAGAAATATTGTATTGTTCCCCAGTGTGAAAGCACTAGTATGAAGTCACCTAAGAAAATAATAACAATATATATCTCCTTAATTCTGTCGTGTGAATCTAAAATCAATAGTCTATTAGGCACTATTTTGATTTGTTTTTCTTTTAATATCTTTTATTTGAAAAATGACTTATTTTGACAGCAATAAAACTACCCTGCGTAATTTAGGTACCTATGTAATAAATACGTTTGTACCCTCTAGAAGCGCTACACTTGTGTTATAGTTCACAGTACAGGCCCCCTCTGGAAAGTTGATTACCACATACTTTATAACTCCTGAGGTGCTTCGTTTTGACGAGTCTACTACATTTTTCCTCTGCGACTTTTCTCGATTCCTCCGCTTTTCCACTCGGAAAAGTCCAAAAACATGGCAATTTCCCGGGGTCTTGAAAAGTCAAGACCACATCTTTTATTTTTAGCTTAAGTAACTGGAAATTTTGTTACAAATGCCGATTTAAATTTGTCTGACAGAAATTTCTCCGGTCGAAACATGCCAAAATAACAGGGTATTGAAAATCAATTACCACATAGGTAATTTTTAGTAAAATTAATTGTAAATAATTAATTTAGTCAAAAAGTATTGTTCGACAAATTTCAAGCCGCGTTTTTTCAGTCCGACAGCTGGAAATCGGAATTCTCAAGGGGTATGATAAATCGATTACTACATGTCGGTCAAAAATAACACAAGATAGAAAAGTGTTTTTTATAAGCAAAAATTGTAATGTCCGACAAAAATATATCCGCAAATCGTCAGTCCGACAAAAAAAGATGAAAAAAATTTCGTAAAAAATGTGCACATGTATTTATAATTTCTAATAAGGTATTTTCATGTATTAAGCAAAATTCCATATAAATATACAATACAGGGTGTTTCAGAAAGACCTCCCGTAAATACAGGGGGTGAGGACGACAAAAAATAAGAATTTTTTGTCATATGAACTATATGTCTATCTCCTCTTCTCAAAGCTCAAGCTTACTTTGAGAAAAGTCACTTATTTTATAGTGTAATATTGTAAGAGTTTAATTAAAAGCCTTTTTTGTCGAAAATCGTCCACATTAGGAAGTTCTAACAAGAGTACATTATTTTTAGAAAATAAAATTGTACAATAGAAATTAGAGCCCGACTGGTAAAAAACCTAACCTTAAAAAAAATATAACTTAAATTGTAATAAGAATGTAGCATAACTAGCGTTTTCTATGAAATATACAAAAAAAATAGACTAGCGTATTTGGCACCCTTAAAAACCTCGGGCTACCAAATTTCATAAAAATATTTCGCACTATTTGGAAATTTTCATAAAAATGTTATTTAAAAAATTTTATTTGGTCTCTCCGTATCTCGAAAACAAGAGGAGATAGACATAGAGTTCATAAGACAAAAAATTCTCATTTTTTATCATACTATCACTCTCTTTATTTACGGGAGGTCTTTCTGAAACACCCTGTATATATTTTTCGTTTTATTCTTGTAATTGTAAATCTCTATATGTTCAATTTAGCCAAATAAATATCGAGAAAATAATTAAACGATTTTAAAAAAGTATGTATGGTGTAAAAAAATGATGCACAAAAGTTTTGGAATTTTCTTTTAGAAAAATAGGAAAATTTTTGTAAAGAAAAATAACAAACGCGAATGAAAACTTGAAAGAGAAAAAGGGATTTTTATATCAAGTATAATATTAATTTATTTAGAAATAATGCATTATGCACCAAGATCGTATTAATCGCCTCAAAAATAACTTCATTTGTTTATAACTTTTAAATTTTTAAGCATAAAATAAGCAATATTATAATTATTTATTAGAAACAAATAATAATTTACATAATAATAATTAATAACCATTTATAAATTTGAAATTTTTGGAGTGAAAAATTTAAATTTCATCACGTTTATTGATTTATTGATTTTTTAATAATTTGCGGACATTAAATTGTCGGACACTTATATCACTATTTTGTACAGTAAATTTAAAAGTGAAAAAATTGAAAATTAGATATGTGGTAATCGATTTTTCATACCCCGTGAAAATTCCGATTTCCAGCTGTCGGACTGAAAAAACGCGGCTTGAAATTTGTCGGACAACAATACTTTTTGACTGAATTAATTATTTACAATTAATTTTACTAAAAATTACCTATGTGGTAATTGATTTTCAATACCCTGTTATTTTGGCATGTTTCGACCGGTAGACACGTCAATGTCGGAGGAATTTCTGTCGGCATTTGCAACAAAATTTCCAGTTACTTAAACTAAAAAAAAAAGATGTGGTCTTGACTTTTCAAGACCCCGGGAAATTGCCATGTTTTTGGACTTTTCCGAGTGGAAGAGCGGAGGAATCGAAAAAAGTCGCAGAGGAAAAATGTGGTAGACTCGTCAAAACGAAGCACCTCAGGAGTTATAAAGTATGTGGTATTCGACTTACCAGAGGGGGCCTGTACTGTGGACTATTAGTGTTTTTCCATTGTTGATTTTGAATATTATATAAATATCTATAGGTACTAAGTATCTATATGAAAATAAATAATATTATATTATTCATATATTTATAAGATATTAGGTAGATTTATGGGAATAAAAATAGTAATAAGATTTTTGCATTTGATTAAGTAAATCTTTGAAACCTGTGACAGAAACGGTTTCGTCCAGTTAAACGTAAAATCCTTATTCTTATTTACTATTCTTATTGTACAAAAACATCAAAACTTTCGCTACAAACGTACTTTATAGAAGCTTTACACGTTATTGTACCTTTGCATTTTCATTCCTTTCATTTCAGCACAGATAAAAGGTGCGTTTAAGTAGACACTCAGTCGAGCGAGCAGTGCACCGCACATAAATTGAGTGAAAGGAGCAAATTTCCAAAAAAAAAACGCGAGTGTTTTTTTTGGAGTTTTATAATAACATAACCCACAAATCATAACCTAGAATTTGTTAAGTAAGTTTGTTGACGGGTCTGTTTTAAACACGAATAAATTTGAAATGAGACTTGCGCTTAAGCTATTTGTATTGACTGATCAACCATTAAAGAATGTAAAAATAAAAAATTATGTTGAATGTGTTGTATGGCAATATTTGGACAAACAGTTTCAAGAACATTTTAGAGTTAGTACAACAACATTTGAAATACATATGTTGTTATATTTTAATGATTTTAAATTGACAGAATATTTACCTATACCTACCTATATTGCCTACATTGCGGATAGTCGATTAATTTATCTGCGTGTGTCCAAATTCAAAGAGCTCAACGTGCGACTAGGGGCAAACAAGGCATACTCCAAAAGCTTCAAATAAAACGCAACTGTACTTGCTCCGTGATGATATGCGAGAGCCTATTTGGTTTTTGAACACTAAATAAACGCTTTTTGAGTAAATGCAAATACTTTATTTCTGCACTCCTACACATCTGTCAAAAAACATTTTTACACACTGGTACCAACACATTTTAAATTTTTATTTCATACTACTAACACACCCTCTTGAAGAAAATTTCAAATGCTTTGAATGCCCATTTCGGTCATACAAAAATCAGTCTTATTCTTAAACAGGGGTTTGGTAAGTGAATCCGCAACCATTTTGTCTGTAGATAGGTGACATACAACTACCTCTCCTTTTTCAATTTTTTCTTTAATAAAGTGGTGTCGTACATCTATATATTTTGTTTTTGGTTTATACGCACTAGTCTGTGCTAAATCCACTGCCCCTTTGTTGTCACAATAAATTGTAGTACCAGATTTTACCAGGGTTGGGGTCAATATGTGTTATTAAATTTCTTAACCAGGAAACCTCTTGGCAAGCTGCGGATAATGCCATGTATTCGGCTTCAGTTGTGGATAATGCAACCGTCGGTTGTTTTCTACTTGCCCAAGATAAAGCAGCTCCCTGTAAATATCCTGTTGTAGAATGTCTATCATTTGATTCATTTCCCCATCGGAGTCACTATAGTCAATTAAATCTACATTTCCATCGCTTCTATAAATTAACTTCTTATCTAATATTCCTTTCAGGTAACGAAATACTCTTTTCACACCTTTCCAATGTACTTCATTTGGTTTTTGACTATATCTACTTAAAACGTTTGTAGCATAGGAAATATCTGGTCTCGTACACTGGGCGATATACAGTAAACACCCAATGGCTTCCTGATATGGTACATTTATTTCTGTCCCTTCTACAAAATTATCCAATTTTTGGTTAGGATCTAATGGTGTCGACACTGCATTACAGTCTTTCATATTGAATTTGTTTAGTACAGTATTAATATACAATGTCTGATCTAAACTTATTTGTCCAATCTCACTATTACAACTGACACGTATGCCTAGAATGTTTTTTATTTCACCCAGGTCTTTCATTACGAATTTTTCCATTAAACAATGCTTCGTCTTCTCTATGTCCGTTAAATCATTTGCACATATTAATAAATCGTCCACATACACAGTTATAATTATCAGTCTGTCCATGATTTTTCTGTAAAATACACATTGATCAGCTTTACTTTGGCAGAAATACATTTCCTTCAGTGTGGCTGTCAATAGTTTGTTCCATGTCCTTCCACTGTGTTTCAGACCATAAATTGCTTTGTTTAATATTAGTGCTTTGTTCTGGTTTACCTCGGAACCGGTGTCTATATACTCAGGATGTTTTATGTAAACGTCTTCTTCTAAGTTGGCTTGTAGATACGCTGTGGTTACATCCATATGATGTATATTCATTTTATATTTTGCAGCCAAAGCAAAAACAAATCTCAGAGATGCATATCTAATAACAGGTGAATATGCCTCTTCGTAATCAATTCCCTTGGTTTGATTATAGCCTTTTGCGACTAGGCGCGCTTTGTAGCGTACTGTATCACCAATTTTTTTTTTGAATACCCAACCAGTGTTAAGTATTCTTTTATTGTCTGGTTTGTTAACTAGACTCCAAGTATTATTATCTAGCAAGGATTTGTATTCACTTTTCATGGCTTCTAACCACTTCACTTTCTTGGTTGTTTAAAGCTTCTTCCACAGTTATAGGTCCTTCACAAAGTGATAGATATGTATAATAATCATCAAACGTTTTTGGTTTCAATTTTCGAGCAGTATTTCTATATTTCGATTTTCTGTCAATACATTTGAACTACTGTCAGTGTCGTCTGAACTATTTATGTTGAATGATGTGTCTGACTCAGTGTCTAGTGACGTACTTTCCGCACTACTTATTTGACCTTCTTCCGAATAAGGCTGTTCTTCCTCCATGACGTTTTCTTCAATGGTTTCAAAAACACTGCTGCTAGTTTGGCTCTCTTTGAGTTCTTTTCTTTCACTTATTGGACTGTTATCATTTTCTAACCAAACAATGTCTCTGCTCACTATAACCTTTTTTTCATCGTCTATTAGCTTATATCCTTTTGTTTCATCACAATATCCAATAAACGTATATGGTTTTGACTTTTCATCCCATTTTTTCCTTTTTTGTCTAGCACATGAGCCATCACCCGAGACCCGAAGATTATCAAATTACTAAGGTTAGGTTTCTCACTCGTCCAGGATTCAAATGGGGTTATCCTCGTTCTTGTTGTCGGAGACCTATTTATAAGGTACACAGCTGTGAACACTGCTTCTGCCCAGAATTCTTTTGGCAAATTTGCATCTGACAACATAGTCCTAGCCTTTTCAACTATGGTCCTGTTCATCCGTTCGGCAATTCCGTTTTGTTGTAGACTGTATGGGACTGTAAGTTGATGTCTTATACCTGCACCTTCTAATGTATTTTTCAGTTGACTGTTTACATATTCTGTTCCATTATCTGTAAGTAAGGTTTTAATTTTTCTGTCCAACTGGTTCTCTACATAATTTTTGAACTTCACAAATACTTCGGGGACTTCATTCTTCTGCTTTAAGAAATATACAAATACATTCTTGGAATAGTCATTTATCAGTGTGAAGAAATATCTTGAACCACCTATTGATTCGGTTTCCATTGGTCCACAAAGGTCGGAATGTATTAATTCCAGTACATCTCTGGCTCTCTTTCCACTAGGTTTAAATGGTTGTCTGGCATGTTTACCTTTAATGCACTCTATACATGGCTCATTTGTGTTATACTGTAAATCATAGCCGGTGGCCAAGTTTTTCAGTAGTGACATACCTTTCCTGTTCAGATGCCCTAATCTGCGATGCCATAGAATTGCGTTGTACATCACATTACTTGATACCATAACTTTAATTTCTGGCATAACAACTTTGTAAATACCATTGTCTAGATTCGCTTCAGCTAAGATTTCACCCTCTGGCGAAGTGACCGTACAACCCTTTACACTGAAGGTTACAGTGTATCCCTTCTCTACAATTTTGCTGACAGATAGCAGGTTTGCAGCTGCTTCTGGAATCTTGAGCACTTCTTGGACATCAATTTCTTTTACTCTACCTTGAACTAGGGTTTGTATTTTGGTACTCCCCATCTTGTCTACACTCATCTTAGAATTATTAGCAGTGGTTATTTGCAGAGGACAATTTTGTTCATTTTCTAGGCTGCTGTTTTCCATTACTATATGCGAAGAAGCACAAGAGTCAATGTACCACTCATTATTTTTCATGGTTTTAGCTGCGTTAAGAGCATAAAAATACTTCTTTTGGTCACTTTTACTTTTATCTTCTGAAGATATATTTTTTTCTCTCTCTGTAATGTCCTTTTGGTTTTGTTCGACAATTTTTCGCAAAATGTCCATATTTATTACATTGATAGCACGGTATCTTTTCAGTATTGACTTTCTTGTCTTCTCTAGTATATAAGACTGAGGCAGAGCTGCCTGCTTTGACACTGGATGCTGTCTTTACATCTTGCAATATTTTTGTTTTAATTGAGTCACTGGTAATTGCTGTTCCTGAGCTTTCTATCCCCATAATCATAGGTGAATAGGCTTCTGGTAATCCGGCCAATAGTAACATTCCTATCCATTCATCGTCTACTTTAAGATTTCTTTTAAGATAACTTTTAAGATTCACAAACTCGTGGGCCGTCGTAATAATTTTATTCACGTATTGGTCGACTGTTTCACAGTTCTGTAATCCGGTGGTTAATAGGGTTCGGAGTAAACCAACTTTTCTTGTTAAACCGGAGTCTTCAAATGCTTTTAATTTTTCCCAGGCCTCCTTAGCATCCTTCGAGTCTTGAAATATGAACATAATTTACGGGATCTACTGATAGTATTATTTTAGAACGAGCTTTGGTTACCTTTTTCTGGTCGGTCTCAGTTCCCTGTATACAATCCCATAAATCTTCATGCTCCAATAGAGCCTACATGGCGAATTTCCACGAATTGTAATTTTCTCGTCCAAGTAATTTCTCAACACATAACGATGTGCTTCCCGCGGCCATTTTGTCGACAGAAAAATGTGCTGTTCGGCCACACCTTGTAAAAACCTTTTTCAGTAAATACGGTTACTTCATCTGAGGTTTATCATGCACTGAGACTGGCGCTGCAACTGGGCCCATAACCTGATGATATGCGAGAGCCTATTTGGTTTTTGAACACTAAATAAACGCTTTTTGAGTAAATGCAAATACTTTATTTCTGCACTCTTACACATCTGTCAAAAAAACATTTTTACACACTGGTACCAACACATTTTAAATTTTTATTTCATACTACCAACGCTCCGAGCGTCATTAAAAACGTAAAAGTGTTAATTTTCTATCTTCTGTGCACTTTGAGCATCAAATCGAACACATCTAAAGTCGTGGTTTTTATTATATCCATAACCATTAATAAACCTACTTCTGTCAAATTAGAAGAATCTGCTTTACGAAATTTGCTTCCATTTTTTAAATTTAATATGCACAAACGCTAAAACATCTATGTGGTAGGTACTGCAACGAGTGCAACAGTTCTATTCTATAGCCAGCAGATGTAGAAATTCATCTGGAAGTAGCGTACGCTCGCCTAACTACTACGCTGCGCGCAAAGCCGGCTGACCGTCTCATGCGGTGACGTCATTGCATTGCCATGGCTGAGACAAATACATATTCGCGTCTTAAAAATCATATAGGTTGAAAACCGCTTAACGGATTGAGTTGAAATTTTCAGGATTGCCTAATCATGAGCAGTACTTTGTGTATACAAAATAAGATTTTTTTTTGAAAATTTACTGAATGACCCCATTCAACAAGTAGTCTAACATTTTTGGAAATGTTGGAGCTTTGAATATTTATCAACTTTACAACAGAAATTCAAGTGGAAATCCCACAAATTCATCAATGTGGAGGTAGGAAATTTGGTGCTGCTAAAAAATAACACTCCTCCAATGCGTTGGCCTATATAGTTAATGTAAAAACAGTTAATGGTGGAGTGAAATGTCACATTAACAAGATTTGTAAGTTACACATTCCTTCTAGGAATGTTGATATGCAAATGTTAAGGTTTGTTCAAATCTTTCTCAAATGTTTTGATAATTTCAATTATTTTATGTATAAGAAATTTAAGAAATTACCTTTGTATTTTTTGTTTAGAAAGCTTAAGTCTTTCTATGTTTTGTTATTTTCTTATTTAATAGAAATATGTAATGTTAATGTAGATATCATTGTATGTGTATGATAATGTTATAGTGCAGTACTACGCAACCTCAATAAGAAGGGACTTTTTTAATTGCTGTAGAGGTCTTTTAATATCTCATGAGCCGCGAAATGCGCGAAAGGCGTGGCGTATCCCCATAATTCTTCTAATAAGCACGTTGTGAAAACATTGACTCAGAACTAGACCATGTGCATCATTACAAGTAGACATGAACTAAGGCGCTCGGGCATCAATAAAGTCAACTGGCGAACGTTCGTTATATATATTTTTATTGTTTAAATTAAACTAATAAAGAATAGGGCATTTTATTATGATATTTGTAATCGGATCAAAGGCTTGTTTACGCTAGAGCTCGAGAGAGACTGTGAATAATAGGTGTAATGTTTTTAGGACGTAGAATAATTTAGGCGACGGTCGGAATTATGTTTCTGCGCATATGAAGGTCAAAGCTCATAAGATTTTAAAACATCTCTACTAGCTTTTTTCAAGATTACACGCATTTACAGTCCAGTCATAATTATTATTTGTATCACATTTGTGTTACTTAGTATTACAACAAATCTAATCAGAACAACTGTGTCAGTGTTGTATCAAGTGTATCATTATCAGAATTGTCATTACACAAGAAGATTCAACAAGTAGCATTTTCCAATATAATGCTTTTTCCTGCAAGTTACAGGATATACAAGCTTCTATACAATATTCATGACATTTTTTTATTTTAAATTAGAGCAAGTTGGTTTAAAATAGTTAAAAAAAACTCATACTAATTACATAAATGATAAAAGAAATGTCTGTCATAGTGACAATGTCATTTTAGGCAACAGCTGATTTCCCCTCCGTCAACTCGTCTGAAAAACCAAAATGAAACGCTAATGATTGATTCATCATTAAAAACGGTTTAGGTTTATCATCAGTTAGAAACAGAAACATAGATGCATAGGGATACCATCTCGCCATTATTCCATGGCTATAAATTGGCCTCGATGATTTGGGGCCGAGGGGGATTAGCCCCATCCGTCGTCTACCCCGACCGCAAATGCGGCCGGTGTAGGCGCTTTGTGGGACCTCCTTTTGTCTAATGCCTTTTATGGTGTAATGGATAATGCGAATACTGTTTTACACAGATGCAGTGTTAATGACATGATCAATTTTAGTTTGATCAAAACATGCCTTTTAATGAAATATCTGTATGATAAATATTTAAACAAATAAAAAATAATTTATTGGGTACTTTTCCACCTCTGAAAAAACGTAAAAAATTGATTGAAATAAACCCTGGTGTTGGATCAGTAAAGGGTTATTTTTATGAAAATAGTTTTACTTGACTAGAGATTTCACTAAAAAAAGCAGGCAAATGCAAAATGCCCATTACTAGATATGTCTTCTAAACTGATGAGTTTTCATTTTTAATTGTTCTTGTTTTTTGCCCGTTTCCAAAGTTAGATATATTAATATGGTGTTCATTCTATTATTACTTTAGTTTAGTAGTTTATTAAATACACAATGTATGATTATGATTTTATACTCTCTGTTTTAATTGTAGGTACCACATGAAGGTCCCATGTGTGACTTGCTTTGGTCAGACCCAGATGATCGCGGCGGATGGGGCATTTCTCCTCGTGGGGCAGGCTATACATTTGGTCAGGATATTTCTGAAACTTTCAATCACTCTAACGGTCTTACCCTGGTATCAAGAGCTCATCAGCTGGTCATGGAGGGTTACAACTGGTGTCACGATCGAAATGTAGTAACTATCTTTAGTGCTCCCAACTATTGCTACAGATGTGGCAACCAAGCTGCAATTATGGAATTAGATGATGCCCTTAAGTATTCATTGTAAGTAATGTAATTTATATTGTTTAATTTTTTTTAAAAGGCTACGAAAATATGAATTCGTCATGAACTTTCTACAATTAATGAAATTATGTACACATTCATTCCCTTAAATTGACATATAAGGTGTTAACGAAATGAGTACTCAAAATTGGAGAGTATGTAAAACATGTCGAAATATGATGAAAACCTTATTAGAGTTTTTATTAGTGGCATCCCCTAAAGGAGATACATCCCCTTGAAGGGGTAACTCAGGAAACAGTTTTTATTTTATAACTTCAAAACGGTTTAATATTAAATCATGAAATTTTGGGGTTGTATTACTATTTATATGCTTAATATACAAATCAAACTTTGCTACAGGGCCTAAGGAAATGCGGGATGATGAGGCAAATAATACAATTTTTTTGTATGCATTTTTTCTACTTTCTGAACTGAAAATATGAAAATTTATCATATTTTGCATGAAAAAGGTACTGTTAGATTTTAATAGCATAACCTGTAAAATAATAAGTGTTACTAAATCGGAGCATAATATCACAGTTAAGTAGATAGTTTTGTAGTAAACAGTGACATAAATAATTTTGAATAATAAAATGTCATTGTTATTATTTTTATTTGAAAATCTAAAAATACCAAAAAAAGACCCATGAAACAAATTTTTTATTGTAAATGTAGTTTCACCGTTGAAGATAATATTGCATTATGGGCTAATTCAGACGCGGCGGAAAACGCGTGGATGCATACCGCACGGATGTTATAGTTTTTCCGAAGTCAATTGAAGAACCTATAATTTCAAGGTATGTACCAGGCTCGGTCGCTAAGCAGCAACTCGGCATTGAAATATTTGAAAAACTTGTTCCCATATTTACTTAACCATACCCATATATAGGTCTGGTCGAACTAAACGTGCAGGTGGTAGAAATGTATATGACCAGTTGAAGAATGCCAGCGCAGCCAAAGGAAAATGAGCACGGTTTTATTGGGCTTCTGGGCAATAAATCACAGCAGGTGCCAAGTGGTTCATAAATTGCCCAGCAGTGCAGTGTACAGTGCGGAATTTGGTGTGAATCAGGCAATTTTAATTTATTATAGGCACCTTCTATCAATCATTCATATTACAATTGCGAAAGGGAGAAATAAGAGGGATATTTTGTTTACTAATTTTATCACAACATGGCATTTTGGAGACCTTTTGAAAGGGAACAAAACAAAATTTACCACCAATATAATAAAATTGTTTGAGGACATAAATAATTAAAAAATGTTGTTGGCCAAATGAACATATAATAGAAATTTTCTACACATTATATACAAATTATTATAATTTTTTACTTTTAGCAGAAAATTTTTTTAGCCTATGAAACCCATTAAATTTTATTACCAGACGTTTTTTTGCATATTCAACTGACTTTGGAAGGACTATACCGTTTTCGAATTCGTTCACACCTGTCGGCCGCGGATAGGTGATCCGCGCGAAGTAGCCCTATAATAATTTAGTTTATTCTATGTTTATTACAGTATCTAAATTCAAATTTCTTAGATTGGAATATTGAGTATGTAATCTAATCAGTAATTGACATATACTTGACACCTTTGTTAAGTGTCATAAATAGTAATTTTCGCATGGCACAATTTGATACATTTATTTTCAGCAGGAATTTTTCAGCACATAATGAATTATTGAAATTGATTTTACTAGAAAACGGCTCATGCCATTAAAATCTTAACAAGAGTACCTACCTCACGGTGGGCTTGAAGAAGACTTAAATGCGAAGTTTTAGCACCACCGATTTTCTTTTGGCATTCGATTCCTGGAGTCATAAGAAAGCCAGAAAAAAATCCACCGTAATCCTTAGAGCCGTTTTCGAAAAAACACCCTTTTTCAACGAAGAAAAATTCACTGTTAGAGATATCGGGATTTTTCTACCTTTCGCTCACTTTTAGTTGTCAAACTTCCCCAATTTGGCAAAAATGACGTTTTTCTGAAAGTTTTACACTAGCACACAAACATTTACAAGCATATTTTTCAAATTGCCCCATTTAATAAGACCGGAGATACTTATTGACGATTCTCAGAAACAGGTTAAAAAAGAAAAAATTTGAAAGAATGATTTTTCATTCGAGTGAGTTTTGCGGAAGTATGTCAACAAACGAGAATCATGTCATTTATTTCCATCCTTGTTTGATTTACGAGGTCATTGAACCATCGCCAACCCCCACCCCCTGATTGTTTGTTTACGTTTTGTGATACTCCAGATCGAATGATCAATATTATTCGTGAAATTAGTTAAAACTCCAGATAATCTTCGACCCTTTGACTGTGAAGTTGTAATTGTTCTCTTTGAAATTTAAATTTCTTGTGAAAGTATGGACAGAAGATTAAAGGATTATGCAGGAACCCATCAAGAAAATCGGGAGCGGATATGTTTTCTCTGCCTGCAGAAGAAGAAACAAATGGTTAAAATCAGTGGTAATTTATGTGTGAATCTAAAAAAATGTGTGAATTATGCTGAACAGGATGAACATTTTCCCAATGTTTTATGTAGCGCTTGCAAAATTATCCTATATCGGTTAGTGAAGTGTGGAAGTATCGGGAAAATAGGCCTGCCGGACTATACAGAGTTCAAAATTTTGGAGAAGAATACCTACTCGGGCAAAAACTCAAACGTGCAGTTGCACGTTGTGTTAATTGGTACGAGATCCAGGGCCATATAACTTCACCAAAAAAATCACCAAAAAAATCACCAAGAACAAAAAGAAGAGGAGCAACAAGTGCAGAAAATGTGGTGAAACTTATTCGGTAAGGAAAAAACATTTTTGTAGCCCAGAAAAACACTTCCCGAGTTTCCAAGAACATGTAAGTAACTCGCTTGCCCCGAAACAGAGAGAACATTTGGCGTGTTCTTTAATAAAGGACATTGTTTTAAATGAAGACACAAATTCTCCCAGCTGGAGGAAAAAAACCGCGGGAGATGTTTGTAAAATAGCCACAAATTACGGTTTTCCCAGCAACGTAGTTTAGGTGATAGCGGGAGACTTATGCGTTGGCTCCCAAAAAAGAAACCTGTTTGAACCACATCTGAAGACGAAAATATCTACATACCGCCACAGGCTAGATGAATTTTTTGATTTCAAAAGTTGCCCCATAATAACGTCCAAAGGTGGTGGGGGAGGGTTTCTTAAGATTTGCCTTTCAGTGCAAGAATCTGATTCTGCTGTAATAAGACGATCGACAAAAATATATAGAGGGCATAGCGGCAAAAAGATTCAAGGATTCCGGAATGAAAAAGTTATTTGTTCTGGCAATAATTGCAGCCACACAAGAAAACCACGAAAATGTCAGAATGTTATGGTCTCTCTTACAAATCAATGATTTTGCCGGCACAATTGCGACCGATTTAAAACTCGCCAATATATTGGTGGGAATCATGTCTCATGCTAGTAGCTTTCTATGTACCTGGTGTTTTGCCTCGAAAGAAAGTTTGGACACTTGTGACGAGAAGAGGACTATAGAAAACTACCAAGAAAATTATTTAGAATGGGAAAAGACCCACTTCAAAAAGTCCCTTGCAAAAAATTACAAAAATTGCTCAAATTTGCCTGTTCTTTCAAGAGGCACGGATGACTCCAGACAGATTCTTGACATCATTGCACTCCCTGAATGGGGTTATTTCCCATTTTTCAATGAACACGTATTTACATTTATTGATACATAATCAACAAGTACAGTAAAAAAAATTGTTTGTGCACCTCAAGTAACTTTAAAATGAGTTTGAAATTTAAATTTCTTAATGACCGCCGAAATCATGACGTCAGAATTTTGTCATGCGCAGTATAGCACGAAGCAAAAATTAATTTGGTAGCCCTGCGCCACACCCTGCGTTTCTAACTTCACAAGTTCTGGACTGTCTAGTGCTCCTAGATGTTTATGTTTTCAGAGTGCCATTGAATGGTTCGATTATAGTTTATTTTTATGGGATAATTTGTGTATTGTGTAAATATATTCTGTGATTTAAAACTCTATATAATAATTAGTGTTTAACTGCACAGAATAATCAAGTAAGTTCAATGATGAAAATAAATCTTTTATACCAACCAATAATATTTTAATTGTAGAGATGAATTACAATTACAAGAAGTGTTTTGTACCTTCTTGCCAGAACACTACATTAATTCCAAGAAAATATTTCTATCTGTGCCAAAAATTGAAGATATTAGGAAAGCTTGGAGTGTCGCTGTTGGTCGAAGGAAAGTTCCATCAACATCTTCCGCAGGCATATATTGTTGTGAAGATCACTTTATTGTAAGTGCTTAGAATTATATTTTCTTCATTTTTATTTACTGATTTAATTAGATGTTGTAAATGCTGTGCACTCATGTCTTGGAGAACATTGTACTAGATTTAATGAAATAGATGTATTTTATTAATTTACAGATGGAACAAGACTGTGAAAACTGGATGGCATATAAATTGTTTCACACCCAGTTGAAAATAAAAAAAGATGTTGTCCCACATTGTAATTTAAGTGGAATTCCTGATGTGTCAAAGGATTTCTCTCAACTGAGTAAATCTGCAGAAAAGAGGAAAAGAAGCAATGTAGAAGAATATGCCAAGAAACAAAAACTTGATCCCCAGAGACTGGAATTTGATGAAGAATCATCTATATTAACTTCAACTGAACCTCAAACAGATTCTGCCAGTTGTCTTGATAAACCTGCGAGTAGTACATCTGCATTACATACATACATTTGCTCATAAAACTGTACAAGTAAATTTTAAAACAGCCAAATGTTCAGTTAGAAGTGTAGGTGTAAATACGACTAAACTCATGTCACGATCTGTTTTCCCTTAGTTACATGCACAAAAAAAAAAATTTCACCAAAAACATCATCCATATCTTCTACAAAATCCGATTCTGACTATAATATATCAACATCCGAATCTACCGATACTTGGCAAAAGACAACAGCCTATGTAACTAACACAAAGATAATTAATATTATAATTAGAGAACATTCAAGATTTTACTTGGGGTTGCCTGAAGATATTTACTTTTTAATAAAACTATTCGAGAATGTAGCACAGATGTCTCATACACATATATTATTAATTCTAAAAAAAATACGTCTAAATAATGCATATTACAGATTAACTATTGATTTTGGATTATCAGTTGGATCAGTGTCAAAAATTATAAACAAACACTTACCAAAATTGGCATCTTACTTTAAATCACTAATATTTTGGCCTGATGCAGAAAAAATTAAATTGAACCTACCAATTCCATTTAGATATAGATACAACAAAGTTCAGTCCATCATCGACTGCCTGGAAATAGAAATAGAACAACCTTCTAATGCCCTCCATCAAGCACTGACATGGTCAAACTACAAAAAGACTAACACATTAAAATATCTAATATCATCGACACCAGATGGTAAAATAAACTTTATATCTGAAGGTTTTGGTGGTAGAATTACTGACAGAGAAATTATCGAGGCAAGTGGTTTTCTAAATGTTCTACCTCCCTGTGACGTTATGGCCGATAGAAGTTTTAAAGCTATCACTGGCTTATTAAAACAGAAAAATTGTAATTTAGTACATGCTCCCAGTGTTCAATGTGGAACAAAGAGCACAAAGGAAGAAGTTAAAGAAAGTAAACGTATAGCCAGTTTGCGCATTCATATTGAACGAGTAATTAGAAGATTACGAGAATTTACCATACTCGATAAACATGCTTGCCTTAACCATGAACTTGTACCAAAATTATATTTCTTTATTATAGTCGCATGTGGAATAGTAAATTTACAAGGTCCCTTAATTATTCATTAATTGATACTGTACTTTCATATATTGTAAAAATACTATATAGGGTGTAACATTGTTTATTTTTATTCTTGTATCATAGATTTTTTATTATTAATTCAGTACCCTGTCAATAACAAAAGATTAATAGCTAATGTTTATGTAACAAAATATTCTTACATTTGAGTGAAGTATTTCTTCATTTTCAATTAAGTTATATGATACTGTTATTGTTAACTACTGTTTGTTCTTGTTTAAAAATGTTTTATATACAATATAAATTACTTGCATTGAATATTATTTTTATACATCACATTTAAGAAAAACTATNAATGTTGTTTAGAAGCCGTTAAAGCAAAAATCTCCGATCATATGCGTTTTACCCAACCCAAAACAGATACCGCCTGGACTATAATGCAATTTAAATTTAACCTAATGTATATATTATACAAGAGAAATATTTTCCAATTCTACACCAGAAAATTTTTTTAAAGGGATACATTTCATGATTAATAAGAAAATCAGACTTTTGTATTACTATTTTATTAAAATAGGAAATATTACTTCTTTCCAAAATTCCATAGCATTTTTTATTATTTCATTAATAAAGATACCCTTATTAAAATCTACTTCTAATATTTGGACCTCGTTTTCCTCAAAATTTGGGTCAGCGATGCAGAAGAGTCCTTTTTCTTTTTCACAAAATAACATCTGTAAATGTATTTGAGCCTGAAATTTTGCTCTTAATTTTCCATTAGGCTTGATGTAGTTCTTCAGTGTTTCTTTTTTTGTTGGACATTTAATTTCTAAAACATATTTATCACTGACTCCATCAGGTGACGCCCCCAATGCTGGATATTTTTTTATTTAAAATTAGTCCAGACTTCTTAAAGTTTATTCCTACTTTTTTGCTACAACTTTTAAAACTTTTTCCTCTAACTCTAAACCTCTCTTCATGGCACTAGTTTGTGTCATACTGGAAGCACCAAAAATAGATCCCACAAATGCACCGTCCTTTGTTTTGCAACATACAGCTTCAAAAATTTTAGATTCTTCCATATCTAAGCTCGTACCACACAGGAGATTTAGACTGAAAAGATGTCTCTTTACCAGCTAAGGCACAAAGTTCTTTAGTCATTCGTGACTCGCAATATTCTAAAAATTTGTCTGCATTGATATTATTCTTTTGTTTTAAATAATAATTTACTAAAACGTGCATAGACAACTGTTTTATGTCTGAAGGTTCCTTAAAATAATGAAGGAGTTGCGCTGAACTGTCAACATCTTTAGCAGCTTGTACCACTTTCTCTAGAAAATTTCCAGGTGGTTGACAAGAAGTTGAAGGTTCTCCTATCTTCAAATCTGAGGCTTTAATAAATTTTACTGCAGTACCTACTCTTGCCAAGGCTGTTTTTTTCCAGTAGCATTCCACAGACATAGGACTTTTCTCATCGTTTCTCCGAAGAATCCAATATAAGAACGCAATTGCATGTTTACACCCTCCTAAAATAAAATTTTACAAATATAAATTCATATGTGTGACAGATGTAAGAAAAAAGAAGTTTCATATAAACCATAGACCTTATAAACTACCAAACATACCTTGAGATGCAGCACAACTTTCACATTGACAACTTATTATAACATCATTCTCTTCGTCAAATAGTGCTATAACACTATATGCCTGTTGGTGAACTCTATGTTCAGGAACGACTCTGCCTTTAACAGTACAAATATTTGTATGACGTTTGACTTGTACGTATCCTATTGCTTCATTTCCATCATAACAAGCTCTGGATGCCCTAATATAAATTTTCGTTAAAAACTTTAACATAATGTATTACAAACATAATTTTAAAATTTATTATTAAACACTTACTAACCTAATATTCTTTGCACTTCTAAATTCAACACTGAAATAGTCCATATTCTTCGCAAAAAACTCCTGAATCATAATATAATTTACTTCAGGCAAATTTTCACTATTAGCTTGTGCGAAATTAAGTTCCATGTTAAAAAAAAATAATTTAAAACAAAAATAAAACAGGTCACAGTAATAAATATTGCTGTCAACAAACAATTGCCATTATTCTCTTCCTCTTCCTCTTGCTGTTACCGCTACCACTACCACCGGTAGTACCACGATGAGAGTGTTAAACACCTCAAGATTTAGTTCTAAATCGTGACGTCACATAACAGAAACATTTAAAATCCATATTGAAATTCAATTACATTTTGTAACTCATTTATAAGTGCTGGCGATATTAAATCATACTGAATATTATTTTCATGTAATATATTTTCTAGAATTATAAATATTATTCCTTATTTCGCTTATAGGAAATGACCCCATTGCATTTAATTCTCGGAGTAGTAAACACTCTTTATAATCGGATGAAAATGGAGTTCGAATTTGAATCTTTTGAGTGGGCCAAAAGGTGCAATGTCAGCCAGGAATTTGTGCATGGGGCCCCTGCATTCGCGGGTAATTCATGCAAACTACTTTTGGATAAAACTGATGTTTTGCAAAATTTATGCAGACCGGGTTGCCTAAATTATGTTAAATGTTTCCGAGAATTTCGAGCAGTGGTAGAATCCTGTTTTTCAATCACTTTGGAACCAAACTACAGAGAAGCAATAGACAGATTTAAAAGAAGTTATCTAGATCTACAGATCAGTGCAAAACAAGGGTTGGCTTTTTTTAGCGAGCAGGCCATGGAATCTGTCCACCATATCTTTAGGATAACGTGGGACAAATATAAAGTAAAAAAATGTCATCCACATTAAGGAAGTAAATTACTGACCGCACTCCGAGAATATAATAGTGTTCATTTATAACTTGTCGCTCAATAGTAGATTTGGTTAAAAAAGCCAAGAATTTTGTTTTCTGTATCACTGTTCTTTACATCAGACATTATTTCAAAATTATCAAACTATTTATTCTTGTACAATAATTATTTAAACACTATTTTTCTTTAAAATTATCAGTTCAAAAATCGAAATTTCAGTTTTTTCTTCATTCCTTTTTCCGTCAGAAACTCGCATGCAGATTTTTTTTTTGGTTTGTATCCAGGAAAAGGTTTGTCTGTCTGTGGTCTTCTATTGGGGAGTTTCCGGATATCACATTTCTACCAAATTGAGCGTGTTCCAAGTCCAAGAGGACATGCGTAAAAAAATGCCTATTTCTCGAACTTTACATTATCCATTAAAAAAAGTCGGTTTTTTCAAAATCGGCTCTAAGGATTACGGTGGATTTTTTTTTCTGACCTGAGTCCAGAAATCGAATGCCGAAAGAAAATCGGGAGTGCTAAAACCTCGCATTTAAGTCATGTTCAAGCCCACCGTGACCTTTTTTTATGCAAAATATGATACATTTTCATAATTTCGGTTCAAGAAGTAGAAAAAATTGCATACAAAAAAAATGGTAAAATTTGCCCCATGGTTCCACATTTTCTTACACCCCTGTAGCAAATTTTGATTTGTATATTATTAAACATATAAATAATAATGCAACCCCAAAATTTCATTATATAATATTAAACCATTTTAAAGTTATGCAATAAAGACTGTTTCCTGAGTTACCCCTTCAAGGGGCTGTATCTACCTTACGGGCCGCCACCGACAAAAACTCTACTGTTTTCATCATACTTCGACATGTTCTACATACTTTCCAATTTTGAGTACTTATTTCGTTAACTCCTTGTATATTGTGTATTGCTTTAACCCATCTCTAAAAGGCGTAGCCAAAATATTTTTCATAAGGCAGCCTGTCGCCTAAGGAGTCCTGCTTTTGAGAAAGTTTTTTCAAAATAATATGCAAAGTCTAGACGGACCTTATGTACTGTATTAGTTTAGCAACAATGTAATTTCAAAGGTAAATTCAATATAGGTTGAAAAAATGCTAATCAGAAGAAAATATACAAGGTAACTGGGGGATAGGTAAAATTCTCCTTATTTTTCATGTCTTGACATTTTTCACATGTTAATATTTAAATCGTTTGTAGGCTTGATATGGGCAATTGAAAACTTAACTTTTTTGTCTAAAACAGTCCAAATTTTAAAGGTCTGCTGTTGAATAAAATGGGGGAAAATTTTACCTAGGCCGCCTAGTTTTAAAAGTAGAATAAACTACATACAGGGTGTTTATAAAGTACCTACTTGTACAAACTTTTAAGGGTGAATGTTTGACTAATTTTAAAATAAAAAGTTCATATGAATATGGATCCGCAAGGGCTTGCTACTTGAGATACAAGGCGTCCAAAAAAAATTTGTTGGTATTTTGATTATATTTTTGTTCAATAACATGGCAATTTGACGAAATTCGGGACACTGGGAGTATTGATGATGAGAAACTCAAATATTTACATAGTTTTTGGTTTAATGTTAGAGGGTGCTATACAGGGTGATTCACAATTTATCCAAAAAAATTTGGGAATAGATGCAGCATGAGAAATAGAGTCAATATCATAAAAAAAAATTTTGTAAAATCCTTATAGTTTCCGAGAAAAAAATTATTGAAGTTATAGTACATTCAACCACTACATAGCTGAACAACTGTAGTCTATAGCGTTCTTCGCAATACGCGTGGAGAGCCACGTGGCCCCAGCGACTCCAAATACTGAAATACGATTTTGCAATCGTCGTTGCGGTAGTGTTTACCTGTTATCTGTGGTGTTTACAATAGTTTTTTAGTAGTTAGTATCAAAAATGGTTTGCGTGCATAGCAACTCAGAGTCGATGGATATCGTTTTAATTTATGGTGAAGCATTTGTGTTATAGTGAAAGAAGACAGCATTTGTGTTAGTTTGTGGACACTGAGTAAGACGTACCCAAATGTGTTTACACGTTGGTGGATAAAATTTTGAACAATTGTTGTAACATCGGGTATGTCGAAGGATTTTATTATTTAACAACATAAATCAAATTAATTTTATTAATTAATAATAACAATAAAGGTTAAATCAGTTGATTTTGCCGATATAAAATAGGTGCTATAAATAAAATTCTATTTATTTCTTTCCATATTTTTTTTATTTATTTAATCGCAGTGACCTTAATTATTAATATTAAGAGCCGAAATTTGGAGAGAATATAAGAGCCGAAATTTGGAGAGAATATACATTAAGAACTATATTTTCACGTCCTACATTAAGATTATGGTGAATTCAACTATTTAATTTCGAAAAAGAAGATTGCGGCGATGCGTTCTATTACGTGGTCTAGCGAACGAGTGGGGAAGGCAAGGCTTAGCGTGCGCGCTTAACGATGTAATAAATATTAACATTTTTTCAGTCATTTTTAAACAAATTAAATTTGAAAAATTAAATTATCAGTAAATGCATATGTCAATACAACTATTTAGGTACAAAAACAACTAATGATCAAAACCCTACAACGCCTGTGAGCTTGGGAAAAATGAATTGAAAAATAGCATCTTCTTAAATAACAAATTCCGCCAACGTCAAACCAATGAAGCTTTCGAGCTGAAATTTTTACCACTTATTAAGGGTGTAAAAAGCCTCAAAAATCCTGAATTACAAGTGTCTGCGATGAAAATTGCATTAATTATTAGCAATTGAAAAAAACGGCAATTTTCGACCATTTTTGAGCTCTTGTGCATAAACAAATTATCGGAATTTAATCGGACTTTTTTCATTTTATAGGCTTATTTAATACCTACCTTTTTTGTATAAACTTTTTTTCGCTATGAATAATAACTTTTTTACCTGAGTCAAAAAACCACTTTTCCATAACTTTGACCACTGTTAAAACAAAGTTTCCCAACTAGCCTCGAGTTGATTTTTCGATATCTTATTTATAACAGGTTTCCGAACAATATTCCGCAGAAAAACTTCTAATAGTATTTTTTCCCCGAAACAGGCTCTTTCATGTCTATAATGACCGGGCTACATTAAGAGTTTTTGTCTCTCAAAAACAAGTCTTTCTCGCCAGTAAGTCTTTGTGGAAGAATTCAAGGTCCAATAAGGTGATCACCGATAATTCCAATCCAAATATTTACATAAAATTGTACATGAAAATAATTTTCTATGATAGCATTTTGATTATCCTCAGCCCAGATGTGGTTATTGTGAAAGTTAATGATGACATTTCTAGAAAACAAAGCTTCATCTGTGAACAGCACATCGCTGGGGTTCTTAATAATCTATTACACAACCAAATGCATAAATCTACTCTCAAGGGAAAATCTCTAGGTAATATAGCCTGCACACGTTGCATGTGATAAGGATAAAGTCGTTAAAATTTGCGACAATTGTGTGTGTAATATTCAATTCACGAGCAATTTTCTGTGTACTAATTTGCGAGTCTTCTTCAATTTTATTTAACACAGCTTCTTCAATCTCAGCTGTTCCAACTGTCGCAGGATTTCGTTCCTTCTGTTGTCCTTTTAAAACTGCCAGTTTCACAAATGCCCGTACCTATAGTTGGTACTCAATCTCAATCTTGAGAATGACTTACCAAAGTCATGCTCGCGACTCGAGTACAGCTTAAGTTTTATAATGGATACTTCGGCAAAACTCGGCGAAGTTTGGTCGTTTTGGTTCCACTAGTAACTTTGATTTTGCTGTAGTACGTTGACTGGTAAATACGGGAATTTTGTGTTTCTTAAGTTAGTTGGGGCCCACCTCGAGAGGA
Organism: Anoplophora glabripennis; assembly: GCF_000390285.2. NCBI lineage: Eukaryota > Metazoa > Arthropoda > Insecta > Coleoptera > Cerambycidae > Anoplophora > Anoplophora glabripennis. The sequence goes on from NW_019417161.1 coordinate 132,302, forward strand.
CGCTACCGGACCGCCGGGCGGGGCAGAAGGCAAAAACAGTCAGTTCTTTCTCGTCGTCCCATGGTGAAACACCCCGTCTTGGTATTTCTACCTAACAATCCCCCCCACAATAATTGGGATATCTTTTTTTACTTACATTTGCTGTAATATTAATCTCCGTTTAAGAAAAATGAGGGAAGCCATTGCACAACAGGCAGAATTACATAAAATAAAAATTACGATAGAGAAAGAACAGCGAGAGGCGGCATCTAGCATATTAAGAAAACAAAAAGTAGAAGAGGAGTTAGCTTTTCTAAAATTTCAAATTTTTAAAAAACAAAACCATTAACAAAGTTAAAATTTAGATTAGCATTTTATTATGTCTCATATTCAATATATTATTTATAATGCCTAATTAACACAATATTTTAAAATTTATTATTAAAAAATAGTCGACAAAAATGAATTTGTATAACTTTATTTACGAATTAATAATAGTCATAAACATAGTCTTTTGTAAGCCCTGTATGACTTGGTTGTGAACAAATATCACTTTTTTCTTGTGATTCTTTATACAAATCAAACAAATGTGGACTGTATTTTTTTTATTAATGTCAAGAATGACAATATCACAAAACAAACTGACCGTGTTTGTTCGACTGGGTTGCTGACTTCTAGATTTTTTTTACTATCTATCTTGCATATACCAAACACATAGAGACATTATAAGTGGATACTACTAAACATAAAATCATATGAAAAACTTTATTAAAATTGTACATTTCAATTTAAAAATGTTGGTTTATGAAGTCTGCAGGAAACAATAGACCAAGTTGATTATTTTCAATATGAATTTCGGATCGGATTTCCAGCGTCGCGAATATACCTTTTTGGCATTCTTTCCACAACGGCAACACTTTCATCCATCACAAAATCAATACACTTCAAAAAATCCAAATTTTCTTCATGATCCATAAATTACATTTAAACTGTGTTTGTAATTTCAAAAAATAACACCAAATTTGTTATGTCAAACTTAACTGAGCACGCCTCAAGGTCAGTCTCTGCCAGACTTGAGTATGGGTTGCTTCCAAGATCGCTTGGACTCGTGCTTACCGACGAAGTACGGACTATAATATGCAACTGTGTGCTTAAGTCGTACTCAAATCTGAGTTCGTCTGAAGTATCGACTATAAGTACGGGCAAAAGTCTTGCGTGAATGTTAATAAAAGTTTAGACGTGTAGAATCACCCATTGAGGAAATCGCGGCCTGATACATTCATCTTGCAGCTTGTGCATTACTGTGAGCCATTCTATAGGTAAAATGAATGTCTGCCATTTCTGTGTTGATATTGGTACATTTTGAACATTCAACAAAAAAAGTAAATATTTGAGTTTCTCATCATCAATACTGCCAGTTTCCCGAATTGCATCAAATTGCCATGTTATTGAACAAAAATATAATCAAAATACCAAACAAAATTTTTTTTTAGATGCTCTATCTCAAGAACCAAGCCGTTACGGAGCTATGTTCATAAAAACTTTTTATCTTAAAATTAGTCAAAGATTCACTCTTCAAAGTATGTACAAGTACTTAATAAACACCTTGTATAGAAAAAATATTGCCTGAGGTGAGAAGTCAACTTTATTAGTTTCAAGAATTTTTATATAATGTTTAGATGTATAAAATAAACTATTTCCTGAGAAAATATTATTTGATTAAAAGGTTGCAGATTTGTCTTATTTAAAAAGTAAAATAATATATTTATTGTTTCAGTTTACAATTTGATCCCGCACCTCGACGTGGAGAACCTCATGTAACACGTAGAACTCCAGATTATTTTTTGTAATTTCTTTATATTTGTCAATCGCAATGTCATAAAAAAATGCTTAGATATATTGTATTAACAAGTATAGCGTTCAAACCAGTGACGCAGTCTATCAAAAAACTCTTGTGTATATATTTTGAAAATTACATATTATTGAATGAATTAAATTTGTGAATTTGTTCATTAGGTTTAATGTTGTAGACTTAATAAAATGTACCTAAATGTCAGTAATTTTTGAACTAATTACAAAGAGTTTTTTTATGATTTTTCACCAATTCCAAGGAATGTGTTTGTCCATAGTGACCACAAATATAATATTGTATTCATAAAATAAAACTGTAGCTATATTATGCATGAATTAGTACTCAGTGTTTAATACATATAAAGTGCATTTTTATTTGAGCTTCAAAATTATATGTGCAGCACATTATTTTATTGTTAAATAACAATCATCGCAGAATGTTTTTTCCTTAAAAAAATAAAAAAAATTTAATGTTCCCATTTATTGTGTACAGGTTATTTTAAAATCTTGTGTTTTGTAGAATATTTAGGCGCCTGTTTATTCATTATAGTTGAAATCTGTTTGATGTATGTTGTATGTCTTTTATTATTATTTTTTTTTACAAAAACATTGCTAATTGTAAATGCTACATACATATTTTCAAAAATTTTGGACATGCAATTTCTGTTAGTTAATTTTCTATTGTTTATAAAGACTGTTCATTTGGCTCTTTAGTAAATAAAAATCATTTCTAACACTTCCTTCCTTTCACATTTTGCTGTACCAAGGTGCTATATATCTATCCCACCTATGGAGTGTATACAAGGACTGAAGACTTCGTGTTAAAAATAGTGATGCTGGTGTAAGTAGAATATGAAAAAGACACTGTAAGCGCAGCTTTGTTTACTAGACTCCAGTGCATCAGTGCTACATTGTCGACTCCTTAAACTTTAATTTGAGTCATAAAATGTGATCCAAATTTGTATGCGAGGCCCATGTGATGATGATTGTGACCACGACTACGTAAACATCCACATGGACAATGACGCAACCAGCGAGAAGTCATCCTCGAGGTTATCTTCCACCTCCACAACCTCTTAAAACACCACAACAAATGCCAACCTATACGACAAACTACGACAAAAGCACGAAAATAAAACACTGAGAGGAGAAATACGCAAACTAACTGAACAAAACCACAAAGTTTACAAATTCAGACACTAACAAAATAAAATGCTGACACTAAAATAACACTAAAACAATCGGACAAAAACAAAACAATATACAAAAAACTTAACCTTATTAATAGACAAAAAAAAACTCCATTACCGTACCCTTTTCCGCCACCTCCTGCACAGACAAACGCAAAAAAGCGAGGACGAGGTCCCCAGACAAAAAAATCCGACCAAACAAAATAAACTACAAAGCAACACACGCACCCAAACACCTAAACCAACTGCAAGCACACAAATTTTAACGTCTGGTGTCCCTCAAGGTAGGCAATTGGAACCAATTTTTTCTTCTTTTTATTAATGACCGTCTCATAACTTGGAATCATGTAGATATTTAAAGTTTGCTGATAATTTGAAGTTATTTTTATGATGTGTTACAGATTCTAAAATGATGCAATTGAGAACGATTTGAAATCGATTAGCCAAATGGTGTGAATCTCACGATATGAAGTTAAACCATAATAAATGTAAAGTAATTACTTTTACCTTTACCCATAGAAAGAATATTTGGTTGTCTAATTATTTTATTGAAAATATTAAACTTGAAAGAGTAAAGACGGTGAAGAATTTGGGATAAAATACGATTATGAACTGAATTTCACTTCTCATATTGAGGATTTATTGAGTAATGTTTTAGAATTAGTGGTTTCATTAAACGACAAACTCGGAACTTTACTAATGTTACATTTATTCTTTTATATAACTGTCTGGTGCGTTCTATTTTGGAATATTGTGTTATTTGGAATTCACATTTTGCCAATCTTGTAGACCATGTGGAGCGTATACAAAAGAAAATATGCAATTTTGTACTCTTTAACCTGAATATTAATAAATATGATTATGATCATAGCGAAAGATTGTATCTACTTAGTATTCTTCATTAAAATGTAGTGAAATATATATCGATATGAGTATCAAACTGTACTACCAGGTCAAATGGACTTCGCTATTTAAATCTATCTCGCACTGACATGGTTGGATTCTCCCATTCTCCCATTAATGAAATTAGTAAGGAGGTTAATGCGAAATCCTTGAGGCTTCGTGGTGTCAACTTGCTAAGTTCATAAAAGAACTTACTTATAAATATTAATTGTACTTATTTTTTAAGTTAACAAACAAAACTAGACAGCCCCCCCCCAAGTCCCCCCAGTAATCGAAAACAGCAACGCTGGACATATACAACTACTGATGACACAAAACATTAACTGCAACAAGGCCAAACAGACAAAAAATGGCATAGCTAATGTAGCCATAAATATCCATATGAGTAATTTACTCATATAGGTCAGTCGGTATCTGTTTCGGGATGGATGTTTTTCTATAGTAACGCTAATTTTTGTTGGAAATAGTTCTAAATATTATGTAAAATAATAATTGTGATATGCACCCGCTTAAAAAGTTATGCATAATTGTTAGCACAAGAAAATGTAAAAAAAAAATTAAAAGCGCATTTGGCTGTTTGCTGATAATTTGAAGTTATTTTTATGATGT